>NW_026095937.1:99284-139855 GCF_023614345.1 Adelges cooleyi | reverse complement strand
ATAGGCAACTGGTTTTCTTCTTTATTTTTTTATCATGTCCCTTGCGCATGTAACACATGTGTAAAATTATGAAGTATTTTTTACCTATACAATGACTTGTTATTCTAGCTTTTTTCACCGATGCAGAGCATATTGTTATATAGCAATACTGTATTTTGTATTAATCTAACGTAAGGCATTTGTTTTGCGATGAGCTGTTTTTCTTTTGTATATTTCCCACCGAGCCAAAATCGTAACAAATCAAGTGTTTGTGTACCTACTAGTGTGCTCTGAAATCAAACCTCAACTAAAAAATTTACAGTTGTTAAAACTTCATATTTAGGTCATGGTAAACCTGGGGATTATTTAAAAACAAATTATTCAACACAATTTTAAATAATTTTTAAAAAAATATTAAGATAATAATAATATTTTAACGAATATCCAAATAGTAATTTCATATGAATTTCTATTCCAACACGTTTAAAATAGGTAAAAAAAATTAAAAAAGCTATTTAAATCAATTTATAAAAATTAGCTTTAAATAATTTTTATTATTATTGTTATTCGATTGTTTTAAAAATTAAAGATAGAAGTTAAAACTTTTATTGGCTATAATTTCGAGGAAAAGAGTCGGATCGAGTTGAAATTTATAAGGAATATGTATTTGGTATGCCTGCACACGTCAATTGTATCAAATTCAAATTAAACCCTAGAAGGGGTTCAAGTTTTTCTAGTTTTTTAGCTGTAATTTTAGGACCTTTAAGTTGAAAACTTTTCAGTAGTTAGAACTTATATGTATTCATAACATATTAAACGGAAAACAAATTCGGCACTACAGTTTATTTTTAATTGCCGGAAAACTGTGTTTTCGCAAATTGCGTATATTTTAAGAAAAACACTTAAAATCTTAAAAAAATTTTTATCAAATCATTAAAACAATTTTATGTAGATCTATGCAGAATGATACTATTAAGTTTTGTGCTCAAGTACCACTTTTGACTTTTAGTTTACACAAATTCAAATTTTTTTTTTCTTAAATTTTTTCTGGCTGATTAAAATTGAGAACTGATATTAAATACGTAATCACCGACCCCAAAAATATATAATTTGGCCACTTTTGAAGCCTTTTACATAAAAATCCAGAAAAATGTTTTAGCTTCGATGCTGAGCGGCTAAGGTATTGGTTTTAATCTGATGTGGGCTTTTTTTTTATCTGTATACACTGTAACTTTTTTAATACTGGACCAATTACAAACATGGTGTACCAGATGTGAGAAACGAACAGACGCTAAGAACTGTCGGTTGGTAACATCGACCCGTGTTAGGTTAGGTTAGGACCCAACGGTCGGTATCATAATATTGTGTTTACTAGTAGGGAGGTTGTAAACGAGTTGGTTCGGATGACCATTGAGTTTAGAGTGGAACCTTGCATAGTAGATTATGGTAGTTTAGTGAACTGTTTTCGCGTTTAAGTCTGAACAATTACTTCGATTAATGCAAACGCGACTATTTATGTATTATAAAAATAAAAATAATAATAATCGAACTCATTAAAAGACTACGACTCTTTTAAATTATATTATAAACTTCAAAGTCCAATCAAATTCTATTTTACTAAAAAACAAAAAATAGATTAACATAAATGTCTAAATTTATTATTCATACAAGTTGCTATAAGATATTGCAAAATCACCCCTCCCTAAAATCCTCTTAACGAAGGGGGAAAATGATTACAATGACCTTGAAATAACATTGTATTACAAAAAAACCAAATTCACGTAAATTGTTTTTTTTATTATTCTAGAAAATCGTCAATAAGTCGGGTTGGCCATGAATTTCCTAAGACCTAGAATTTGTCGATTCGTTTATTTCAATTTATGTAAACAGTGGAAATGGGAAAGCACATCGAACAACCCAAGTGCTTTTCTATAGTAAAAAAATTGTGTTTTCGAGTTAATGCTTGGGCGAGAATTCGATGTATAATACTTCCATAGAAAATCGTACATATAAATCTTTATTTACTTTTGAACTCGGTGTAACCTTTGAAACACATGCGCCAATGTGCGAAATTATACAAAATCCTGACTCTCTAACAATTATTAAAATGATTTATACACCTATGCAATGGTCTTATCATTAATGACTCATTGGTTCGTATTGGCCTAAAACGGAACCCCTAATTTGTTGAAAATTGTCCACCATCTTTTATGATCTCAGCCGTTTTAAATATTTTCAAATTGAGCGGAACACGAGGCAGCAATGGGTATTTTAAAATTGATAAAAAATGTTTTATTGAACTCAAACCGAATGTTTTCGTCATGGTTTAAAGATGTAATGAGTACGCTTTAGAATAATTGCAATTTTGTAGTATTTCTTTTTTGAAAACATTTTTGGTTACCTATCATATTTTACAATATTATAAAAATACTAAACATTAACCTTTTTTTTTATTATTTTCCATAAGCCTATCAACTTTTAAAATTTAAATAGTAACTTGTGTACATATTTAATTTTGCTATTTAAACTGAGAATTATTTTCTGAATAGTATACCGGTCGATAACCAGTTTTGGCTAATTACTTTGGGAGTTATTAAACATTAAAAATTAGGACGGGAGGAAGGGTGGAGTGAAATATTATTTTTTCTGCTGGCACTACGCTTCTGTAAAAATACTGAGCTGTGAAAAAAAAAATAGAAAAGGTAAATGTTTAGTAATAGTTTTATAAAATTGTAAAATAACACCAACTTAAGTGTCTCCAATTATTATGAAAGCTACAAAAATGCTATTATTTTAAGAGAAAACTAGTGTCCTGTCCTTAATGAATTAATCAATTTTCTAGTGTATTTTGATTTATCGAAAATGGTAAAATAACATGTTTTTGTAATAAACTCGAAGGTGCACGTGTATTTATATTGGGTGTTTGCTTTACAACGATTTATCATTTTGTTTTCTTTATCGATGTGCAAAATGTAGTCATAAGAAACGAATTTAGCAAAATAACGACCGGAAAGGCATAAAACTTTTTCTAAGGGTCTAAAAAGTTCTTTTAGTTCCTGGCGTGCAAATTGTAAAATTTATTACCTACATTTCCTTTTTTTATGTATTGGTATATCAGATCAAAATTGTCTTTATCATAATTTAATAGGTAGAAGAAAAAAAGGGTTAATGGAACAAATGCCCTCGTGTCAGGCCAGACATGAATTGACGTTAAACCCAACCAACGTTTCTGTAATAAATTTCTTGGTTTTTTCGGTTAATAAAATATTATACTGCTACAGTTTTTTATACTTAATAATAATAAATCAAGACTGTCTCATTTCGATTTGAGGCGTTTTAACTTTTAACTTGATAATAATTCTTAACCAGATGCACTGGTGAAATAATAACAAACTGCCACATTTTGTCTTGTAGCCACATATTAATAATCTAAAAAGAAAAACAAAATTGCCACATTTCTCATTGCGGCTTAAAAAATATTTAAAATGGTAAACTGGCAAAACAAACAAATTTGGCAGTTTGGTTTATTAAAACCTATTGCTAAATAGCCGTAACCTCAAATTGTGGTGTCTGGCTGAGATTTAACTAAGTAGCTTGAAATTAAAACAACAAGCACCGGGTAACAAAAAAATAATTGAAAAGTATTAAAATTAAAGCTTTCAAAGTTAAAATTAGCCATTTGGGAGCAGGTTCAATCTTTTAGTTGCATTTTCTCAAAACTTGAGTTGTGGCAGTCTTGCTCCAAGGGTGCGACATGATTCATACTAATTATATGCAATAGTTATAGGTTAATTTTAAGTGCATTGTCTTTACAGTGCTTCTATCAATACCTATTTATATTTTTAATAAATAAAATGTACTATCGGTCGTAATATCACATTAACAATTTTAGGTATGCATTTTTCCCCAAAGTGATTTTATTAACCAGGAATTGTTTTTGTGTTTAGTTTGCACTGTGAATGAGCTTTAGTGACTGGAATAATGCTATTGTTTTAAATTCTTCCGGTTTTTTTTCCTCTAATCCTAATTCATTTTAATCACAATTGTTGCTATTTAAGTACATTTTTTAAACACTATGGACATTTTAAAAGTAACAGTATTTGGTTCGTTTGATTATCAAACCGCAAAAAACAAAATTTAGGACAAAGTGATACTAATTATAGTTTTTTTTATATTTTCAAAATTTTAAATTAAACTCCTCCCGTTTTTCCAGAAACTCGCAGAAAGTAATTACAATGATAAATATCCAGTTACAGTCTGATAAATATGAATATAATTTTTAGACAGGTTCAAAAAATTTGTTTTTTTTTGCCTGCAAAAAAAAAGTGGGTAGGTACATTTCGGTGAAAACAAGTATTTTTTGGCTAGTCGCAATTGTATACTTCATTATCTATTTAAATAACACTACAAGATGGACTATTTATTTTAAATTAAGATTTACTTAGTATATTTTTAAGATACGTGGTTCTAACTACTGGCGATTAGAAGCATATGAAAAGACTTTTGAGATTATAGCTATAGTCAAGTTTTGACTAATTAAAAAAAAAGTTGTCTTTCCTTTGAATTTAGGGGGGAATTTCGTTTTTATGGTTGTAAGTTTGTAGATTGCACACTAAGATGTGCACAAAAAAATGAGAAATTCGAACATTGACCTATTTTATATTTTGTTTTTGTCGTTCGTTCGACGTATTTTTCTGCTTAAAATGTATGGAAATTTATCGATGGCAAAAATAATGACTAAAACATTCACATGTGTGCACAAGTGTATGTTTTTCGAAAATATTTTCGATTTCTTATAACCTTAGCATTTTCTATATAAAAAAGTTTCATCAACAAAATCGCACAAGAAAAACCCCGAAATTTCAACAACCCTCCCTCCTCCTGGGAAAAAGGCTGAAAGTTTTAAAAAATTTGGTTGGCGCAATTTTAAGATTTAACAACTACCAAGTCAAACTAATTCCAAATTTGTGTGGAATTTAAACCGTTTCCAATAGAAAAGCTAGAATTTTTTCTTTATTTCACTTTTCGAAGCAAAGTTTTAGGGATTTAGGTCGGAGAAATTAGACTTAAGGTATATTATCTAGAATGGAACTATAACATATACAATTTTCTCAAAAAAATCTGTGATCAAACTTATTTTTTATTAAGGAAAACCCCCCCAAAAAAAGGGGAAACTTGAACTATGACCGTAGTCAATTTCTAGGTTGCTATGTGTGAGTGAGTAAATAGGCAATGAAAATATTTCATTATATTGTTAACAACGATATATGGGTTATTATAGCAATACATTTATATAGGGTGGCCCACGAAGATTTGACAAATTAAATATTTATTCAAAATAATTTTTAAAAAAAAATTGGTGAAAAAAATTAGTATTTTTATTCATCCGTTCAAAAGTTATACTCATTTGAAAGTGAGGATGACTGATGACGGGAGGTGGAGTGCGGTAGAGTAAACCGCGTAGAGTTATTTTTATCTGCGCGCGTTACCTAAGTAAATTAGTTAGCTATTTAGTAGAAAAAAAAAGAATGCAAAACAGTCAGTGAATAACATGAATAAGGAATCTCAAAGTTGAGACACCAAATAAGATTAAAAAAAAACATTAAGTTTAGTAGTTATTGAGCCAGTTCTGGGTCAGTTTCTAAGAAGTCGTCTTAGAGGCCGGAATGGAGTAAAACATTCTGAACATACCTAATGGCCCTTTGGGATTATTCAGAGACATATGGATTGGAAGGCCCGAATTGTTTTGGTGTTGAAGGTTTTGCTAATTACCAGATAATAATACTATATTGGGTATTTATTGGGTTCATATTGGGTTCAAAAGGGTAGCGTAAAGAAGAAGCTTGTTTTTTATTGGTATTTTCGAGTGTAGAAGAGTTCGAAGCATATCTAGTCGATAGTTGAGTGCTTTGCGTTTAAATGTTGTGATCGGGTTAAGAGCTCGTTAAATATTAAGCCTAAATATTTGATTTGAGAGCACCGGGGAATGGGAGTTTCGTTTAAAGACACAGTGTGACGCGAGCTGATTTAGTTTCGTTTGGTATTATTTTACAATTTTTAGCCAGGTTTCTAGTGTTTTCAGGTATTTATATTATATTGTAAATGTAGTGAGAGAGGGAGAGTTGTGGAAAAACATATTCTGGCTGGCCACAAGTCGCCCACAACCACATTAGTATTGGGTTGGCTTAAATAAGATTTAAGTAAGAACAATTCAGAGTACGAAAATGAATCCTACATATTTCAATTTTAAAAGTATTTTGATTTCATATTATTTTTTCAACGCGTTATCGTGTGCTAAATTCCAAGTTTGTAAAATTGGTTTTGTGGTTGTGTATTGATTTAGAAAAGTGATTTTGTGTGGGCTATTACTCATATGTTATTCACTTCGATACGAACCCGAGAAAAATAAAACGCCAAAAACAATGATACCTAACAATTGGAAACCTAAATTTGGGCCTCTGGTTGAAGAGTTATACACACGTTGGGAAAAATCGTTTTAGATAAAATAAAATAAAATATTATAGGTATATTATTTAAATATTTATTAAGTATATCATAAATATCCAGTAAGAACCAAGTTTTGTATAAATATTTATGATGTTATTAGCATTTTGAGAAATAGGCTGGTGGACTAACGTTAGTAATAGAAATTATAAATGTTTTTTTGTTTAAATTTTAGAAACTTTAAAATAATATATCTAGGTCAATGGTAACGACATTGTTTTTGGTTGGATAAATTTCCTATTTAGTACAAATGGCGTATAACTATCAGGTAACTGTTTGAACAAGCCTACAAAACATCACATCAAAATAATATGTTTTCTTGATATTTAAACGAATAACATTGAAACTGTGTTTTCGTGTAAGAAACTAAATATAACATGTTTGGAAAATTAATAACAATAATAAAACCATATATCGTTTTCAAAATAGTTTAAATGAATATAAAAATAAAATAGTAAAATTATTCATGACCTGGTGCAGACATTTTTAGGTGCCCTTAATTTACCAATTATTGCAAGTGTAAAAAATATAATTCAGCAAAATTATAATTGCAAAAGTTAAAATTATGTGCAATTTCGGATATAAGGAATGTTCAAAATTGTACAAAACTATATGTATAGTGAGGCCACAAAATAAAAATATGAATGTATGACACTTTAATAGGTAGTTGTTTATCTAGAACTCCTTAATATTATTTCACAAATCTGAAATATTCTTTCAACATAGTACCTACTACCGATCAACATTGACAAAACCAAAACATATCCTAACCCCTTTCCACCAAAAGAGATAGACATTTCTTCTTTTTTTCACTTTTTCAAGCAAAGTTTTGGAGGGACTTAAGTCTGAAAATTAGACCGGAGGAAGATCTAGAACGAAACTAAAACATATAGGAGGTACAATTTTCTCAAAAATCTGCAGCGAAACTTTTATCCATTAAGGAAATACTCCAAAAAAAAGAGGAAATCTTAGCTTTGACCGTGGTCAATTTCCAGGTTTCCAGATAAAGAGCATAATAATAATTGTCATTAGGTTGAGAATTTGATCCGTTTGCCTCCTAAGACGCGCGACAGTTTACCTCCACGCTGCAGTGTACCTCAACATGTGGCGATCAAACGTTATCACACCTACACTATCACAAATCTGTTTAGAAAATTTCAGCGTTGTCGCGCAGTTAGCATTAAAATCAGTATCACCATTGTTATTAAATTCAAGTTTTGTTTTGACTTTTTGATAATAATAAATTGAGATATCTTTTTGTACACTGAATTTCTGTTAATTATTACTAGTTAAATTAGATTTAGCGCCGTAGTAACAATTATTTGTTTTCAGCATTGTTGCTACGGGTCCGATTCGTATCATAATATCTTTGTCGATTTCTGTGATAAATACCTAACGTATTGGGTCGTGTTTCGTTATTTTCTTTCAATTTGCGTTACAATTGAGTTTTGTCTTGCCTGTTAATCATAAGTTTTTAGTAGCAGCCCTGGACAACGGTTTACGGTTCTACGGTGTGTGAGTACCTACCGCTTTGTGTTTCTATTTTATTTACATTATTGTCGTGTTTTCTGTCTTCCGTTGACTTAGAATGCTGCTTGTAAATAAACACAATCATAATCTATAGGTGTTTGTTTATTACTTATTGTTTACTCAGAGTTGAATCGAGTGATACGGCATCAACGCCACTTTAAATTATTCTAGTCCGCAAAATGGTCTATCGTCTAGCTTTAATCTTTATCGTGTTAGATTCTTACCTACAAGTCATACTCTTAGTTTTGTTTAATTCATCTAATTTAAATAAATTAAAATTTAGTTATAAATGTTTAAAAAAAAAAATAGACCATTGCAAACTTGGTTGGTTTCTTATTTTACAAATCATGTTAACTAAATTATCCTTTATTATATTGTTATTATTACCAAATTTCTTACTAATTAAAATAGTAAAATTGTGTAATTAAATCGTTCTATTAAACCTCTGTGCATATGTGACACAGAAATACAACTAATGTTAAATGTCAATTATAGAGTTTGGAAGCTGTATAATATGTTGAAAATAAAACACGAATATGATGAAACGGAAGAAGAATCTTTTGAAAAATCGTTGGAAGTCATTGAACCTAAACCATTACATGTGCAGTTAAAAAACAATGCAATTTCTACAGCAGAGGAGTATTTGGTAAAGAATGAAGTCGACAATACTTATAGGTAAAATAGTTTTTATAACAATTTTTTGTTAACCTAAATAAAACTATCAAGTTTTTGTTATTATGTTGTACTCCTCTATAAACCCGTCGTTTGGTATCGATGTTAGCGTTTCGCTTACATTAAACTTCTATTAGAAACCACTTGTACGTATAATGATAGATTATTTTAAAGCTACATCTACCTCTTATCAATATATTTATTTAATAAAGTAACGCCCCACAGGGAGCAATGAGTACAGATGTAATGCAGTAACCACATTAAACAACTTTAACATTAACACAATAAACATTTAACAACTTTATTAACTAACACATATATCAATCACATTTGAAGCACTTAATTTAAATTTACATATATTATCAATGAAAAAATCAAAATTAGACAATTTATTACATATAGTTAACATACTACATATAGGGCTATTTATTACATAATTCTTTGATTGATGCTCAATAAAAAAAGTATTATGGTGCCGAGTGTTTACACTAGGCACTAAGAGAGATACTCTCTCTAAAAGTTCCGGGCTATCAACATATCCATTTAAAATTTTAAAAATAAATAGAGTATCCATAAGACCGTCTATTTTTTAACGAGACAAGGTTACAGCAATTTTCAATGTCGACAATTGGGTGACCTTTCATATTAATTTTAAGTGCTGCAAATCTTAAAAATTTTCTTTGGATTTTTCAATTTTATCAATAAGACCGACCTGGCTAGTGTTCCACACTACTGACCCAAATTCCAGGCCAGACCGCACTAAGGCTGAATAAAGTACTGTGAGACAATATAATGTTAAACCAAAATATCAAAAAAATAAAATTGTGGGTACGATGACCAGTCAGAGTCTATAGTACCGCATTATGTTACAGTACATTCGCATGATATTTACAATGTTATATTGTTTTATACCATTCTACCTACAACGATTTCAAGTATTTTACCCTTGTAATATGTTTCTAGTCTCTGGGTCACGTTAAATTTTAACATACATGCATTTTCTTTATTCTTTTTTTTTTTGTTACTATTATGTATATATTTTTTTAATTTTAATACGATAATATAATGTATTGTATTTTTGTTTGTTGTAGTTTTGGCAGAAATAACGGCGAACTGAATATCAAAATTGAAAAAGAATGCTTCCATGACTGTGTTTTCGAATCAGAAATAGAAATTGTTAAGCATGAACTGTTTGATGCTGAAGAAGAGCAAACACTGTCATTTGACTGCAACTACTGCCAGCTATCGTTTAAGACAAAACGGAAAATTAAAAAGCACATTTTAAGGTAACCATGTACATAATAAAGAAAAATAGAATTTAAGCATAAATTACTGTTTTAAGTAACATTGATTGACGGTTAGGTGATTAGGTTGTTAACTTAAATTATTAAAAGAATTCTGCTTGTCACGAATAACAGTAATAAGTGAGGTTTGATTACTAACAGTAAGCATAAGTTACTTTCAAGTCAGCCCTTGGGGATATTATGGTGCCTATATTTTGGCGACTTTTAATGGTACGCACAATGTAGTAAAAATTAAACAATCCTATTATACAATAATTATTATTTATTTAAAAATAATATATGCATATTATTAAATAGAACTATGAAGGCTAATTTCGTTTAATTTATAAAATATATATATAATAAATATATATTTAAAATATGACAATACACACAGATTTTATGAATAAAATGTTTTCAGTTCTATCTGTTTTGTCTTATTTTTGGAAATTTCAAAATAATTGCTTAGTTTGATAACTAATCAGCATCATTGGATAAGGAACTTTATTTTTATATTCTAACAAAACATACATTCATACATTCATGTTCTTTACTCTTATTCTTTTATTTTGTAGCTATTATCAATGCTAATTTACTTATAATTTTCGATGAGATGAATATTTAATTCTATGATTCTGTTTTACTTTCCTACTTCTTCAACTCCACTTAATTTAATTTATTTTTTCTTAAAAAATCGCATTTAGAGTATTCCTACTGCTAGTAGTATGCTAAAATATTTTGTATACAATATTACATACTCACCCATTTTATATTCTTTAAATGTATAAAACATATAGACTGACCGTTACCTATTTAGATTTGAAATATAATCTTACGAAGTCATTTAAAATCCAAAATTTAGTGCATTGTAAACAAGTTAAATAAGTAAATTTTCTAATTTCTATATTTGAGAATATAAAAAATTAGATGTATATTTTTATAAAATAACATAAGTAAAAATATTTTCAAACGGATAAATTACAACACTATTATGTGTCGTATGCCAAATCCTTGAAATTATTTCCTAAAAATTATGCTTGTTTGATGCATTAACACATATTACAATATTAGTTATATTAATATTTGCTATAAAATATTGATCTTAAATTAATTTATTTTGTTTCATGCGTGTTGCAGTATTCATTATCCGTGTAACGAGATCGACACTTTAAATCATACAAAATCTATGGATTACCGTAATACTCGAAACAAAGATGGCCTATTTGATTGCGGTATTTGTTTAAAAAGTTTTTCATCAAGGTCATACCTGAGAATACATTGGCGCATTCATACGGACGAAAAGCCCTTTAAGTGCGATGTATGTGAAAAAACATTCGGTCACCGAACTTATCTAAAAACTCATAAAAGGATACATACCGGAGAGAAACCATACAAATGCGACGTCTGTGCAAAGACATTCAGGCAACAATGTGATCTCAGGAGACATGCACGTATACACACCGGAGAGAAACCCTTAAAATGTGATGTCTGTGTAAGAACATTCAGTCAACATTCTTCTCTCAACAACCATAAAAGGATACATGCCGGAGAAGTACCTTTTAGATGCAATGTCTGTGAAAAAACATTTGGCGCTCGGTCTTCGCTCAAAACTCATGAAAAGATACATACCGGTGAAAAACTTTTTAACTGCGATATCTGTGGAAAAACATTTGGTAGACTACATCACCTCAAAAATCATAAACGCATACATACCGGAGAGAAACCCTTTAAATGCAATGTATGTGAAAAAACATTCAGTCGACATTGTTCCCTCAAAACTCATAAACGCATACATATTGCTGGGGTACGATATAAATGCTCCGTCTGTGAAAAATCGTATGGTCGCCAAGATACTCTAAAAAGTCATCAAGCAAAAGCACACGACTAACGCCTCATATACCTCTCGTGACTATTTGCCAATTTTGAAATAGTTTCAGTAACAATATTTTATTTTTTGTTTTTTTTTCACTCACAAATTAATAAAAATAAATGCTATACGAGTAATGTTAATACTTACCAGTTTTTTTTATAGTTTTTCAATGTTTACTATCGTTTAACTGATCATTACTTTGACATTTTCCATTGAATTTATAATGCTTTTGACGGATTTAATCATTATTTTAGTTTTAATATTTTTATAATTTAATTTTTTAATTCCATACTTTACACATAAATATTAGTAGATAATATTGTTACTATAGTTATTTTGTTAAAATAATATGATAGTATTTTTTAATTACTGTTGTGGTTTTTTTAAAAACACCATAAAATAAATCCAAAATACAGATGTTTGCCTTGGAAAAAAACCAGTTTAAAAAAAAAATAATTAAATTTATTAATTATAAAATAATTCACTTAAATACGATTGGTCGATTAATTTAAAATATTTATTTATTTCTAGCCGACTAATGT
Source organism: Adelges cooleyi (assembly GCF_023614345.1). NCBI lineage: Eukaryota > Metazoa > Arthropoda > Insecta > Hemiptera > Adelgidae > Adelges > Adelges cooleyi. Next base: position 127,475 of record NW_026095937.1, on the reverse strand, counting down.
TGTTTATGGGATCTATTTTTTATCTTTTAATTTTTATTTTTAAAAAAATTTTATTTTTCATCTGTATTTAAATATGTTTTTTATTAATTTTGCTACTTTTATATTTTAATAATTTGTTCGATGCATTAATTACATGTTGATAATAAGTGGTTATTATATTGTTTCTATTATTTATTGAAATATGTTTATAGTCTACTATACTAGCTGTTGTTTTTTTTATTATATGTTTCTATTTAAAATTAAAATTTGTTTCGATATTTATTTTAAATTAATCGACCAATCGTGTTTAAGTGAATTATTTTATAATAAATAAATTTAATTATTTTTTTTTTAAATTGGTTTTTTTTTCCTAGGCAGACATCTGTATTTTCGATTTATTTTATGGTGTTTTTAATTTAATTTAATTAAAAAAAAAAATTGCAACTACTATTTTGTATCGTTGATTTCATTGACAGAAAAATAACGGAACTCATTATGAAATTTATACCTTACCATCTATCACTTAAGATTTCATAAGAGTGAGAAATCGACGATGTCTACTTAGTATAGATACAACATCAAAATGTTTATTATTAAACCATAGACTTCTATGGTCTAGTTAAGAAGTCTGTTACTTATATTTTACTACAGCATAGTACAGTGTAGTATATAATTCTTTGTATTATACACAACCAATAGTTGAGGAATTATCACCAAACATGTCTCGGATGGTAATAATTATAATGTTATTCATCTAGTTAACACTAAAATGCGTTTTTAATATAAAATAAAATAAAATAAAATAATACACCTATTGCTGAAAATTTGTAGTTTAAAACACCGATAAACAAGTTGTCAAAGTACAATTTCCCATCCCTAATTAAAATATATAAAAGTGTGTAAATGTAAAGTTCATTTTGAAATTAAATTCTACCGCTATCAAATGTATTTAGCAAGTTGTTGGAAAGACTTATGGCGTCCAAGAAAAATGTAACTCTGGGCAAGTAACTTGCAAATGGGCCAAGTGATGCTGTAGACACCGCTGTCTCTACTAATCGTGTCGGAACAGAATCTAAGTCCGGGCAAATAAATTCTGTAAAGGCGCCAAATGCTATTGTAGCCACTATTGTCACTCCTAAACACCTCAAAAACATTAGTGCAGACACAATACATATTGTGTCTATAAAAAAAGACGGATTGTCCGGACAAATAAGTTCGACAGACACGTCGAATGCTGTTGTGCTGCAAAAAGTGAATAAAATTACTTATACTTATTTGTGAATCTTAAAAGCGAGCTTCATCTCACTGAATATAAATATATATTTGATTAAATGAATTTTATTTCTTATAAAAAAAATACAATATTATGTATTATGTTTGACTAATAAAACACTTTTGTTTCGATATTGGTTTTTTCTTAAAAAAATCCTGTTATTGGGTTATTTTACATCATTATACATTAAAAATTATATTATATTTTTTTATATGCTGGTCAATAATGTTGATAGGTACAAAGGGTTTAAACAGGCTTGTTAAAATCATTACTGTTATTATATCTGTACGCATCGTATCAGCATAAAACTATATATTTGCACATAGTATATTTACTGTTTTTTTTCTATTGTCTTAAATACAATATTATTATGTATTATTTTTGACAAATAAAACACTTTTGTTTGGATATTTGTTATTTTCTTAAAAGTACTAAATTCTTTTCAAAATAAAAGTTACCAATTGGTGTATATTTTTGAATTTTTAATCTTGTCATAGAGAATAAATATTGACCGCGTTACAATTGTATCCAGTCACCCTTACTAAATGTATTGAGTGCATATGGTCCACGAGTAGGATGTAAATAAAGAGATAAGAAATAGATTTGGCAAGAGATAGGTGAGGTTAGCGAAAGTAGTAAATATACTACTCAAGGAATACAAGGAAATTCAAGTATGTTTTAATGTTTAGTTAGACACTTTTGCACACATTTTGAGCCGACTCGATAGCGCTTAGTATTGGAAATTGTTTACACTCTTTTCAGTTTTAATATTTTAGTAATTATTATAAACTGGTTAACATAATCAAACAGCTGTACATAGAGCAGTGAGATACCGCCGGGTAACTAAAAGAAGAACCAACGCATAATGTCCCAACCATGCCTTATTAGTTATTGAGCCTATACTTAAAGGTGGGACTTACAGCCGTGCGGTCCGTATATGTACATATATATATTTATTGTTTATTAATACAATTTGTATACTAATATTGGTATTTACGGGATAGTACCACAGAAATTACAATTTTCACAATTAAAATATATAAACATTAATTTTGAGGTAGAAAAGTCCTAACATTACAACAACTACAGTTTTAGCTGGAAAAGTTGTTAAAATCTAATTATTCGATGATATACATTTACATTTCATTGTTCTACTTTTTTGTACGCAATTTACGTTTTTAAACATGTTAATTCCAGATGACAGTTGTGAGCCCCGGGACAAAAAAACTACTGTTGTTATGTATTACAATAATATTAATTATGTATACATATTTTCTCATACAGCTACATTTGTTTTGGTTTAAAAGAAAATGCCGAATCATCCATCCATTGAAGATCTTAACCGAAGACTTGAAATCATAAACGTAAAGGTTAATGAACTACTTAAAGATTTGAAAAAGATGGAGTTTCTGTCATCAGTTTTAATTGATCCACGATTAGAGTTTCATAAAGTAGATGTATCAAATGAAAATGATGAAGATTCTAATAATTAAGTCCATTGGATTAACGGAATCTAGATTTGTTAATTTTTTTGAAACTAAATAAAGTTATATTATAATTTCTCAAGAATCAACTAATGGGAATTCGAAAATCAGGGTTTTCACAAAAACGATATTGTAACCGTTTAAAAATCGTTAAAGTCCTAAAATATGTTTGCACAATATAAAGCTGTTTATCTCAGTAAAATGTTTTTAACGGAACCAAACTGATTTCTTGTTGAAATCCAAAAGCAATTTTTTATTAAATTATATATCAAATTTTACTTAGATATACACAGCCTGATATTGTTATTATATCAAATATAGGTTAGGTTTTACCTACATAATTTCTAAATAGCTAAAACAGCGTTATTTGTAAATTTTGGATTTTTAATTTACATTATTAGTATCAACTAAAAATTTAGTTTTATGTCTATATTGTTAGTTAGAATAGGTTATTAGAACAATTTCAATTATAGTATCAGCGACCACTAACTGGAAGAGTATATCAGCTGGAGTAACTCAAGGTAGTGTTCTCGGACCTAATTTTTTGTACCTACTCTTTACAGCTGATATTCCAACTAATGAGATAGCTATGTTTGCCGATGACACGGCAATATTGTCAACCAATAAAGACCAACAAGCTGCGACTGAGATCCTACAATTGACAATCAACAACGTTTACGACTGGACAAAGCGTTGGAAAATAAAAATCAATAGTGACAAGTCGGTGCACGTCAACTACACGCTACGTAAAACCGCATATATCCCAGTCACGCTAAATCAACAGATAATCCTACAAAATGATTCAGCAAAATATCTGGGAATGCACTTTGACTCGCGACTTAACTGGAAACATCATGTACGCCAGAAAAAGTTGCAAATCAAAGAAAAAATGCACAAACTGTATTGGCTAGTTGGGCGACACTCCGAGCTAGACCTAACCAGCAAACGTCTCTTGTATGTATCGATCGTTAAACCGATTTGGATCTATGGTATTCAACTGTGGGGCTGCGCCAGTAAGTCTAATATCGAACTCATCCAACGTTGCCAGAACATCGCTCTTCGTACCATTGTTGCAGCATATCGGTATGATAAGAACGACATCATCCACCGCGATCTAAAAATAACATCCGTGGAGGATGAAATTACCCGGTTTGCCCGCAAACACGCAAAAAGACTGGAGCTTCACTCAAATACAGCTGCCATACAACTCCTCGACAACTCGCAAGACATCAGACGACTCAAACGACTGAAGCCATTCGACTTAGTCTAAATATTAGATTAAGAATGGGACTACTTCACTGGAAGTAGAACCCCACACATGTTTTGTATATGTATATATATATATTTTACTCATATGTATGTATTAATACTCTTTTGATTTATATTTATATAGATGTTTAATCGTTTAAATAAAAATGCCCTTAAAAAAAAATTATAGTATTGAAACGATAGCTGAAAAAGTAACCTTTTTTCCTTTGGACCGAATTACTTACACCCCAACAAAACCTAATAGCGAAAAAGGGCCAAGTTCCAGACCCCCTCCCAAAAAAGTCAGCTTATCAAAGGAGTGATGTCTACATCGTGGCCAAGTCTGCTATTTCTTTAGTTCATAACCTTACTTCATTTTTATTTTAATGACCAACACTTCTCTTTTATTTGTATTGCTTAACATTTGGCAGTTTCTGAATGAGGCATAAAACAGATTTAGCTAACACTTTGATTTGCTGACTTTTTTTGGAGGGGATCTGAACCTCTTTTCTTTTCTTCTGAGTTATCGCACTCATAACTCAAGGGAGTATATTTGGTAATGATGTTTTATGCTTCATTCAGAAACTGGTCAAGTGCTAAGAAATTCAAATGAAACAGCAGTATTGCTCATGAAAGTAGGAGTGAAGTGAGGTTATGAACTAAAGAATTAGCAGACTTGGCCACGATGTAGACATCACTCCTACTTGACTTTTTTGGGAGGGGGTCTGGAACTTGGCCCTTTTTCGCTATTAGGTTTTGTTGGAGATATCATTCCTCTTTTCTGGCTTAAGCGAGGTGACGTTGTATTAAGATTTTACAAGGCATTGGTGGAAGCATTTTGAAAATTGAGAACAGAGAGCCGCAAGTTTGATTCACGCCGCCGTCTCAAAGATTTTGCTTACTTTGTACTTGTATTGCAACTTTCAGATTTTTCCATTTAGTTACACTATTAACCTGCCTTAGTGCCAAATGTCACGTTTCTACCTATACGGGAAGTGTTTTATAATTTTGATGATGAGTGAGTGAGTGAGTCAGTAACAAAAATTAAAACTTTGCAATTCTTCCCTTTTGAAAAGGCTTACTATTAAGGGCTCAAATTTGTACAGTATCCTAACTACTCGAGCTTAATCTATGTTTTAAATTTCCAATATCAGGTTTGAATACTTTACAAATAAGGAAATATTATACTGACGATAAACCAGTACCCCTAACGACTAATTGGCGGCTTATTATATATTTTAACCTGATTTGTTTTTAAAAAAAATCAACCGTGTATTTTTCATTCAATTAAAGTACCAAAAGAGAGGTATTAGATTTCACAAAAACTACCGCGTTCATATGGAACATAATGTGGAACATAATTAATGCGTATATAATTTTTTAAAAATGTAATAAATTACAAAGTATTTTGAAGAGGAGCTTATAATGTAGCAAATAGGCATAGGTACATATTTTTTTTTTTACAAGACTTAAATGTGGTACTTCGATACTACGACCAAAGTAATGGGTTTTCGAACAAATTAAAGATTACACACGATAGTATTTTACAAAATTCTTAAGTAGGTACAACCCAAGTTAAATGCATACCGTGTACAATACTATACTATTGCGCTGTATACAATACAAAATTGGAAATTTCCGGTGTAGACACTTGCTAAATTTGAATAAGTAGGTAATTAATAAATTAAAACTCAAATACTATATAACTAGTACTGTAGTACTGTGCATATTATATTTATATGCTGGTCAATACTGTTGATAGGTACAAAGGGTTTAAACAGGCTTGTCAAAATCATTACTGTTATTATATCTGTACGCATCGTATCAGCATAAAACTATATATTTGTACATGGTATATTTACTGTTTTTTTCTATTGTCTTTAACTAAAGATTTCTTAAAAACAATTACAATGTTGTACTCGACTGCTGTTGTATCGTTGATCGTTTACTCGATCATGATCGGTACTACGTGTCGTCCAATACCAATCTCAAAAGAAGTCAGTTTGGACTTGGACACTTCTAAAGTGATCGACTCTTGCCACACCGATATGAAAACCGGATTCAACAAAATGCAAAGCGACCTGTCCAGTGTGGTACTAAATACTAGTAGGTTGATGGAACGACTAATGGCTTTATGTTCAAATGCTGTGGCTGGCTCCGCTAATTGTATTGAGAAAACATGCAAGTCCAGAGAAATAAGGTAAACAGACACGCCGAATGCTGCTGTGTTGGAAAAAGTAAACAAAGTTACTTATTTGTGAATCTTGAAGCGAACTCCATCTTGCTGATAATTTAATATAAACATATATTTATCTTAATGTACTTAATTGTTAAAAAAAAATACAATACTATGTATTATTTTTTACTAATAAAAAACTTGTTTTGATATTGTTTTTTTTTTAAATAACTTGTTTCAACCCTTTTTACATCATCATGCATGCATAAGCCATAAATATTTTAAGGGGAACGGAAAGCGCTATTTATTAAGGAGGCAATATTTGACGAAAATTTATTAAGAAGCCATTTTTGATATGCCGACTAATTTTTTTTATTAGTTATTTTTTCCGAGTTATGGCGAAAGCTTGATATATAATGAATTTCGCAGCAGTCATTTTCTGGCGTGTCTTTTGGGCGGATTTCAATTTTTATTTTTCTCAGTGACGGATTATCGCCTATGGGCCCCGTGATAATGGATCAAAATATTAAAACTTATATGCTAATAAATAATTATCGAAGCACTGTCTCAGATGTTGTATACAGTTATTCTGAAACGTTTACATTCCAGAGATATTTTTGGATTTCCATTTCGAAAAATACTCTTTATAGTGAGAATTCCTATAGAGTTAATTTCCAGGAATTGATAATGACGACAACGTGACGTACGACGGTCGAAGATAAAGATACATATTATACAATATCTATATTTTTATGCTATAAATATAGTATATAAAGTATACATAGTATAAAACAAAGAAAAAACCAATAAAAAGTTGTCTTAAATATTGCACTTTTTAGTAAAATACGAAACTATGAGTTACATCATAAAAAAATTGTCCTAAAAAAATGATAAATTAAGAGTGTAGTTAGACGTGTCAGAGTACAAACATTTTTGTTTAAAATTTTGACCCTGAGACAGCATAAAAATTTAATGAAATTTATACAAACATGAATGTTTTTCAATTTTTAGCTACTTAAAATTAAATAAAAAATCATTGAAGGATATTATGAAAAAGAACACTACAATTACAATTATTCAATGGAAATTCCATTTCGATATCATAATTAGTCACTAATTAACGTGGTCGTGAACTTAAGGTGTTTTAACAATTAAGATACAGAATATGGCATCGCCTGAGTGCAAAAAAAAATTGTTTAGTTCTTTTTTTTCTATTTTTTGATTTAATGGAATTATTTGCATATGATTTACAAATTTGAGGCATTTAGAAAATCCACTCGCACACACATTAGGTGATTTGGCATTGAATAACGCAGCTATATTGTTGGAAATCAGTCAACCATAAGGTTTTCGAATAAAAGTCTAGCCGACGAAATAAAAGGTTTAATTCAATTTAACGTTTTACCAAGCATCAATAGTCACAAGAGAATATTTTTACTATAATCGGAGCAACGTTGAGGATAACTAAAATGGAAACGATTATTTTCAGTTCGCAAATGTCTCTGTTAATTTCTGGTACATTACTCTGGTCCGCGAAAGTTTGTCTCGCGTTGGCCATGTCGTTTTCTAGCCGACCGATTTCCCGGTTATCCTCGTCCCATCCGTCTTGCAGGTTATTCTCCTCGACATAGCGGACCGTCTCCACCAGTTTGCCGTGTAATTCATCGGCGAGGTGGAACGTTTCGCCGGTTTTGCTATTTAACAGTTTCGACACGTGTAGGCAATCTGCTAATTTGCCGGTCACATTTGTCATGCGCTTGGCCGCCCAAAGTCTCTCGTCTGACAAAAGTAACTGGAGGTCGTGTTGCCGCCGTTTTACGACCGTCATTTGCTGTTGTAAATCCAAATTGTCTTTTACTATTTTCAACTTCGAAAACGGCTCCGTATGGCCGTCATCTGTAGCACGCTCGAATCGTCGGATCTCCTCGGGTTCCGAGTAAGCTCTCTGACCGTCGTTCTTAGCCCCAATCGCATAGTCCATGTGTAGTACCAGTCCTTCGCACGGGCTGTTTTTTAGACGCTGTAATTTTTCATTCGGGCATTCGTTTTGTCGTTGCAATTGTTCTGGTATCGTCTGGTATTTGAGTTTTGCGTTCCGTTCGTTCGGCTCTGGAAGTTGGACGATGGTAGTCTTGATATTTTCCTCTTTACTACCGTCCGAATCTATTTTCGTGCTCCATGAATCTTCGTGGACTTCGGCCAACCGATCAGTAAACATAGCTTTTTGTTTCTTAATTTCGTTCTCCAACCACGTGGACAGGCCGGCCATCTGTTTTTTCAACTGCTCTTCCTCTTCCGTGACCTCATCGTACAGCGACAACTTCGCTTCCAACTGTCTAATGTGATATTTTAAATCTCCCATACTGGTCGCCGATTCTTTATATCCAATTTTATTCTATAACAAAACATTTTCAATACATACATGATCGTCAATTTCTACTTGGTTTAATGTGATTATTACTTACATAACCCGATGAGTTCATTTTGTTAAAACAAATTATTTTGGGTAATATATTTTGATTGTTTTAAATATTGATGTTTATCATCAACTAAGCTTGATTATTTTCATTAAAAAAAAAAAAACTCATAGTGACAGTATATTAAGCCAATAAATACGGTAAGTAATATAAACAGCTGATTGCGCTAAAAATAATATATTTTTATTTTAATAATCGAAAATCAAAGAAATAGATAGAGAGGAAGGTAAATATAATATTTGTTATGTGAGGTGTATGTGTGTGTGTTATTAATTTATCCTAAATTCTTCTAATTCTATTATTACTCTAAAGTTATTGTAGTATAATAATTAAACGTACCTTATTCTACGAACACCGCAACTATGACTATGCAAATGAAATCATTAAAATAATAAAACACCTGTTGTCAACAGCCCTAAAATGTGTGGACGCGCATGAAAAGACTTAACCATTACAACGGTTATGAAAATCAACAACGCCATACCAACAACTCAAGATGAATAATTTAAAACTATTATCTAGAAATTGCAATGGAATTCAGCCAAGAATACCTGAACTCACCACCTTTGTTCAAGAACACAAAGTCGATTTAATACTACTCGGCAAAACCCGTCTGGACCCAAACTCCAAACTATCAATACCGAATTACCCCACTTACCGCACAGACCGTCCAAAATTGTCTAACAAACCAACGCATAGAAGAACAGAAATTATCGTAAAGAAAAATGTACCACATCAACATACAATCCTGCAAACAAAAATGGAACCGACTACAACCCAACTCAAACTTAACGGTAAAATATTACAAGTAACAGCAGCATACAATAGTACTAAGGAAAAACTACACCGAAACGACCTAGACACACTAACAATCCATAATGAACCCTTCCTGGTAGCAGGCGACTTAAACTCCAAACATCCCAGCTGGAACACACTCATATGCAGTCACCGCTCCCGAAACATCAACCGGACGTCCTAGATATTGCGCTGATGGATCTACAGGCAACCCAATTTACAATAACAAACCACAATTACCTTTCATCTGACCACAATTTCATTCAAATAGATATAAAAAAAATCCGCTCCCAAACTGTCCACCAGTACCAAAAATCAAAAGTAAAATTAACTTGAACAATTTTAAGAGCATCTCTCACACAAAATGGAAGTTTAAACATTGACAACACAATCAGTCAAATTACAACAACGATACAAGATGCACTTGGAAACAAGTCTTACGCTACTACGCCAAATCAGATGAAACCACAGCTACACGACGACATGATGCTAGAGATCGAGACCAAACGGCAATTACCCAAAAAGTGGCAGACAACAAAGATCCGTGTACAAAGAAACTATACCACGCACAAGTCAAATTCCTGTTAACCGACCACAGTCAAAACCAATGGGACAGATTTGCTAAATCTCTCAATTTTAAAGACAAAACATTATACAAACTAAATCGACGACTACTCAATAAAAAATCTGCAGACACACCGCTCCAAACTACGAGACAAGTAATGCCCCACTGGGTAGTCCTCCTCCGGTTCTCTACGGATGCACATAAGGAAAAAAAAAACCACGAGACAAAAAATATACGAAGCCGACGAAAAAGTAGAACTTTTCACGAATACCATCAACATACTAAATCAAGAACAAACAATACCTGCTCGTCCAACTACATGTGCCACTCAGGCAATCGCAACACTCATTTTGCAATACTTCAACTGCAAAAACAACTTGAGCTCACCACAACATAGATGGGAAAATGGAGACTCGAGCTTAACGCTGATAAAACTAAAACCATCCTGTATGGAGCTCAACTCAGCAGAAAAATGAGGAAAATCATAATACAAAACAAGTCCATCGAATGAAAACGAAACATCAAGTATCTTGGCATAACGCTTGACAAGAACCTTACAAACCCTATACAAAAGGCAAACGGTGTCAGTGCCGCACTATATCCAGTATTAAACATACCAATCAAGACAATACTACAAATATACTAAATATACGTTAAACCCATCTTACTCTACGGCTCGGTCGTATGGAGCGCACACATCAGCAATACCAGTTGGAAAAAACTCGAAGCAGTACAAAACATAGCTCTACGCATAAATATCCATCCCTATAAGAATCAGCAGAGTCAACATTACTCATATTTTTCCAAAACAGTATTAAAACATACACACATATAGCATTTAACACAATAATAGAAATTACCTCGCCCAAGAATAACAATTAACTGCAACGCCAAGAACAACAGTCAAGAAAATTTCAATCAGGAATCCACTAAAATCAACCCTTCGACGATCAATATGCAAGAAATTGACTCGTCAATAGAAAAACTAACAAGTAGCATACAAACAGCCCTCGACAAAAGCGCAACAAATTAAAAAAAGAACCCCACCAAGAACCAAATTCTCGATTGGTTTAACCAGAATAGTCAAGCCAGGCTGCGTCCGCGATGTGGGGCCAGAATATAAGACGAAAAATATTTAAATATTGTTTCATATACTTAAATATCAATATGTTGTATTGTGTTTTCGGACTGTGAACAGTAAGTAAATATTTTGTATATAACTATTTGTTTCACAATAAACGATGTAGGTGGCCCTAAAGTAATAATTAACGGCGGGTCCCAGGGCCGAAAAAAAAGGTATAATATCATGTATACTTACCATAGCTGATAAATATGTTGTAATAATTATATTAAAAGTAATATAATAAAAAGTGTTTAAATATTAACTCATGATTTTGGTTCTTTCACCTTGTTAATAAAGTTAAAGTAAAGTGAACGAAGAATACAGAACCCTCAAAGTTTCTATGTTACCACAGTCAATTTATTCTATTTTATTTATATACCTATTTTTATAGTTTATGGTTTTTGTTTCAAATTCATATATGTTTATTTCAGTTATTAGTTAGTTATGAAAGACCAAAAATATCAACGATTTCCCCGTTATTACACAAATTCAACTGTCACTGTTTACAGATGACACTTTGTTCTATGCCGCAAACAAAAATTATAAATATGCAATTATTCGTCTCCAGAAGCAAATCGAAGTCTCAATGGACTAGTTAATGTAATAAAAACTCAAACTAAACGTCACAAAGACCATAGTGGTACTCTACGAAACAAGCAGCTTTCTATCCAGTCCTAAATAGCAAAAATGGAATCCCAATGGACAACCGGCCGTCAATCTATAAAATGTACATTAAGCCGATTATAATGTACGCCACAGCGATTTAGACACCTTCCTGAGCGATTTAAACTGGTAATAAATAGAGGCACTCCAAAACGTCGCCTAACGTACTATAACTGGAGCCCACAACTAGTCAATAACCAGTCGCTAAAAAGAGCACTAGAGATCAGGACAATTCAGGACGATGCCAGGTGAGCCGCACAAGTCACGATTCGCCATGTCCAAGATAAATACTAATTGAAAATCCTAAGTTGAAAATCTTCGAATGTGACCATGTAGTTGCTGATGTTTCAGACTCATCGCAGAGTCCCGACTTCAGAACGATCAAACATCATCAAGTTGATCATATTTTAATCTATATGAAAGCTTGAACGCATCTGTCAGCATTTTTTTTTTTTGGTCTTCCGTAAAAAACTGATTTGTAATAACTAACGTTTGAATATTAAAACACACTTGGCTGAAAACTATTTTAACTATTTTGTATTAGTGAGACATTGCCGAATTCAGTCATACGAAAGTCAGACGGGGGACAAAATAGCCGCGCTTAAATAGCGAACGACAAATTCAAAATATGCAACAGATACCAACTTTACTAGTGAGTACACGGCACGTGTCAATGATGCCATTTCGATAGAAAATGTCAAACGGGTACACTTACTCTGTTTTTGTGGTTTTAGTCGAAACCGATCTTACGCACCACCGTGAGGACCCTGAGAGCTCCCGCGAGCAGGTTCATGTCGGACAGTTGCTGTAAGCCACCTTGTCCAAGCGTGGCCAATCAAGAATGCGTCAAGAAAGTCTTGCAGTGTCAGCGACCGATACCGCCAAAACCGGTGTGTACGCCGCCCAAAGGGGTGAAGCTGGGCAAACCGTGCGGCGACCGGGTGTGCATGCCCTGCTGTCTCCCCATCGACAAGCCCGTGACCAACATACCCGTAGCCGACCCTAGACGGCCGAGGTGCATTCAGCTGTGCCCACATCCCGCGTACGCCGAGTGCAACTCGTGGAAATACGAAAAAAGCCGAAAGTGTCGCGGTGGTATACAGTGTATGCCGGACGACCATGTCACATGCATGGGAGAGTGCTTCAACATGCCCACGGAACATGCGCTGACCAGGAAACATTACATGGACAAGCAGTGTATGGGCTGTAAGGGCTGTGTGACACTGCCGAAAAAACCAGACCCGTGCTGCAAAGACGGATGACCGATCGACTATAGAATTTGCTCAGCACCGCTGAGACATGTAGGCCCGCACTGGCACTAAATTAATTTAAACAATTATAATGGTGAATATATTTTTTTAACTCGGATGGCCACTTGTTATCAACTATTATTGATCCGCCAACGGGCTCCTCTCAAGGCGGTTGGCCCTATGAGGTACGAGGCGTAAGAAAATGTTAAATGAATAAATAACAATATGTTTGTTGTGTTGCTGAAAAAACTACTTCGCTATTGCTAGGTACTAATACATTATTCTTACTTTCTGGCCGGAAAGTACATATACTTATAAACTTAACTAAAATATTACAAAAAACGGTGTTTAAACTAAACCTAACCTGATAGAGTTACAATGGTACTGAGTTGGATGGTTTCCCTCGTACACCGGTAGGTCCACGACGGTGCTAGCGAGAAGTCATTATAGGGTAGTGTTAATATTTCATAGTTTAAAAATTTAGTCATCAAATTATTGAATAATACGTCACGAATAAATAAACGCGGGTAAAAAATAGTATCCTTAGTTATAAGGTTTTTTTTTTATTTCTGACAGGCTGAGAATGGAACGTTTTCGTTTTCCTTTCCTTTTTTTTCTCAAACTACGCCTAGTTTTGTTCTAAGGGGCAACTTAGGGAGTTAGTGCCTTATACTTAAATTGACATTTACTCGGTCATAAGACATTTACATGTGCCTTTATATCCGCTTGTAGTGTGTTTACATTAATATCAGTAATAATATTTTATACTTGTATAAAATAGTTCTCCATTTCTCATTTTTTAATATAATTAAAATTTTTTATTCTGAATTAAATTTATATAAATAAGGGGTTAGTGAATAAAGATGTTAAGTGACATAATTTGTAAAATATTTTTTAATTTGCATAGTTATAAAAATAATTAGGATAAACTACACAATTTAGCAAAATATTATAATAGTTGAATGTGTGTTAAGCTTAAAAAGTTCAAAGCATTTGAAATTTGCCTCTATAACTGATTTTAAATTAACAGTTAACACCTTTATCCACTCACCCTTTTATATAAGTTATGAAATTCAAGGTTTTTTTAAAGATTTATTTTAAAAATGTATTTTTGTTTAGCGTAACTTTTTGATTAAAATAATTATAAGCTTTAGTCGTACAATAAAAATCTCATTTTTATTTTATTTTACATAATTTGGAAACATTTCATGAAAAACTAATGAGATATTTCAAATAAATAAATTCCATGAAATATTAAACTTTATTCTGATACATCATACTATTTACTTGTTTGATTAATAACTTGTTTAACAAGTAATAACCAAAAATTCTGAAATTTTTACAGCACATATGTATGTAGAAAATTTGGTAAAAGTTTTGTAATGGAGATTTTTTTTTAGAGTTTCAAGTCCGTGGCCACATTCACGTTGTGCCGTTTGGTAAGCAATCAACATTTACGACTTGTAATTGTTATTTATACTTTTTTTTTGCTATTTTAATTCTTAAAAACTAAAATGTTTTTTTTTTCCTTTTTGAGTTTGAATTTAAATACAATTTTTTTTATAAACGCTCACGGTAAAATCACCAATTTATTTTGTTTTAGGATCACATCTAGCCTATTAAGTTAAACGTTAATTCGATTTTCTGTCATGGAAAAAAGGCCTGCAGGATTATACTGATACATGTAGATAAACTTAGTAGAATGACGTCTGAATTATTAGAAAATATAATGGTAGTGTAATCAAATTATTTTTTTGACCAGCTTATTTAATCTTTATTAATTTATAATTTGACTGAACCATTTGTATAATCTACTTTTTAGTCATTATTAAATAGTTTATTTTGCTTTTGTTTTGGAGATGTTTAACATAAAGAATTATATACATTTTTTTTAGTTTTTATACAAAAAAATAATAATAAAAAATGGATTTTTCAAATTGATTGTAGAAACCGGAATTTTTACTAGTTAATAAGTGCTAAATATAAAAAAATATACCTACATACATCAAAAGTTTAATTTTTTGCTATTTCGATTATAGGACTAATGTTGAGTGGTCAACTACTGGTATTACTTTTATAAACATTTGTGTACACACTATAATTGTTAATAAACATATTTAAAGTAATCAGTATTAACTGTGTTTTTATATGAAATTCAACTTGTATAAATCAAGTGAACTCGGAAAAACAACATAAATTATACATATTATACATATAGTCTAAATAAACGAAACAAAAATTCAGCTGCAAATATTTGTAATGATTAAATTAAGGTGAAGTACTGACACAATTATAGTTTATTTCTAAAAAATACTTTTTATATATAATAAATTATTTACAAATATAAATTATTTTTTTGGGAAATTGAAAAAATAACTCCACCTAGCTTTTTAGTTAAGGGGTAGTTTTTAAAAACTACATAAAACTTGAATTCAGTGATCCCAAAAACTTGATGAACAACATGATTTGTCTTGACCATTGAAAAATTACCCCTTAGCCCGATAACCCCTCTAGCTCCTCAGTTAGGATGGGTTGTTTTAAAAATGGGTACCGAAAATGATTTCGATTGTGGTAAAGTATCATTATATATTATCATGTGTCCTATTAAAATGTAATGTCGTCTGAAATTCCCTTGTCAAAGTCAAAACATTCCAATGATTTCCATCGAACCGTATCTCGGTCGGGTTAGGTTTGATTAACACGGCGACAAGGTCGAGGACACAGTCGAAAACAAGATGATTCGACATTATTATTATTAAACACTATTATAATATTATAACGTATAGGATAAAATCAAATACAACTAATGTAAATGTGCGAAATCAAAATCAAATCGACATTTGTCACGGTTGTGTCCGTAAAATTCGATTTTGTCGCGTTGGACTGATAATTGTTGTACCTATTTAAAAGCCGACTGACAAATCACATGTGAGCTATTGTCTCAGTGTTGTGTGCCCGTTGTAGTCGGTTTAACAATATTTAATACACAGTATTTATCGATATTTTTATTAGAAATGTTTTCGACCTTAACGTACGTTCAACAACAGCGACTTTTCAAAGAATTCCCCGAGCTGTCGCCTAATCTCATCAGACGATACGAGAAGACTTTTATCAGGTAAGCGACAAGAACCGTGTAAGCAAAAACATCTCATTTGCTTGAGGTCATGTTGGCTGTAAACGACAATGCTGAGCTATTATTTTTTTTTTAGTAACTTTCAATTTGACGAGCTCCTTATTTACCGAAACATTCAAGTTACACCGAAAAGTTTCATACATTATTATAGTTAATTCGTCGTATATAATTGCTGTTCTACAAATATGTAAAAAAATTGGTACTTTGATGAATTTAAAACAAGAAATAGTTAATAGATCTTCGTTGTCAATTTAGAATGTTTATTGCATAAAATAGTTAGGCAACGCTATTTTAAATACAAAATACAAAAAACTATTCAAATTATTAATAATTAATATTCAGCCTATGAAATTATTCAAACATAATATTCATCGTATATCCATAGGAAAAAAGTCTTACAAACGTTTGTACTAAACTTAATGGCATACTAAATAAGGAAATATATATTAGCTGATTTTATAATAATATATTAAATAATTATAAATCAAACAAATAAACCAACTAAATTATTAAGGTACCTATTGTTCAATTTATTATTATTTTATTTCTTTAGAATCAGAATATTGTATCACCATTTATAAGTAACTAGCCATAACTCATAACACAGTAAAACATGACTAATACAATTTTAAATTTAAAGTCAATACATTTTTTAATATAAGTCTAGTAATATTTTTTAAACAATTTAAATATTTAATTAAAAATTGACCAAAAAATTATATGGTAATTCCACCAAAAGAAGTAAGTTTAAAAAGCGTACAGTTTTATAATATTTTGTTTGGCGTTTTAGTATATAGTATAAGACAGTATTTTGGGACGAAGAAATTTAATTTACCAGGTACCTATATTTTTTTCCATAGCCAACCACAGTCATCAATTAGTCGGTCATCTTTGCCTGACTTGAAAAGCGTCTTGTGTTTACTACATGGTTTTTTTAATAAATATAATCGAATCAATAATAACGTTTCTGTTGTCGCAAGAAGTCAGTAAATGTTCAAACAACAATACCTATTTAGCTGAAATTAAAAAAAAAATAAAGTTTTAACCAAACGCCTTTTGCTCTGGTTGTTCATTTTAAAGTCAATCGTTTGTTTAAGTGCTTATTTTTAGAGTGGCCTTTTGTTTAAGTGAAGTTTTTCAAATCAAAAGTAATAGTTGAAATTACCATTATTTAGAAGTTTACGGTGTCACGCAACATACATAATAAGTATCAGCTAAATCATTGTCATTTTCAGTTAATATTATGATTTAAACGTACTCCGTTTAAATAGGAAAAAAAGGAAGAATTGAACAAATCAATAAATTATTTAGTAATTTTAATAACAAAAATATAAACTACTACTTTAGAATTTACAAAATCAGACTGAGACGATTCAGAGTGTGATATTAGTAATGACTAATGAAGGTAGATATTTTCATCTATCATTAATAATAATAATTCATATGTTGTTAAAGTAAATGTTTTGTCAATTATCAAATTTTTTTCGATTTTTTGTCTGTTACATGGTTTTATGTGTTCAATTTATTAGTGTATAAGATTTAAAATTTGTACACAAAATACCATATACCAAGTAACAACGAGACTGAGTTAGTCAGAAAAAAAGTATCTGTGATTGAATTTAGTTGTAAAATATGTATGAGGAAATACTACAAGACTTTTTTTAAACAATTTATTTACTTTTAATTTGAAAATTATATAATATGTCATATTATCCTGTATTATGAACTGACTTATTACTTGTGATACAAACTTTATATAGGTACTGTGTTAGTATCAGTATTCCTCATAACAGATAACGTAAAAATGTTTTGTGATATTACTATACTAATTATCTTACTGTTATTTCAGTGAGTTCACACTTCACTAGTCAATAAAAATATGTATTAACCCTGAGCCCAAAATTATTTTTACCTAATAACTAAATTGATAGTTAAATTTTCATACAACTCTTGAAAAATAATAAAAGTTACCAAATACTAAATATCTTACAATAAATCTTAATAACTTAAACAATTATTTAAATAAATGTTATCGATATTACAAATCTAAACTAATAATAATTAAATGGTAGGAAGTTCAAAATTGTTTTTACTGTAATAAAATTATACGTTACTGTACAATTAATTTGTTTATCCACTTTTCCTATTTAAATTTTTATTTTTTTTACAGTTTTAGCTTCGATTGGTGTTAAAACAATGTTTCTTTTGTGTCTCTGTAAACACGATAAATTGTTCCTCTAGACTTATTTACTTGATCAACACCTATATAGATTTGAAATCGTATGCGATTAGTACTTTGATGGGTCAAAATTAAGAAAAGGCTACTCCTTCACCCATTAAACCGGAAAACCCCGAAAAAATTTACCGGTTTTTTAAACTTCATCTTTGTCTTGCTTTATCTTGGCGAAAAAAGGTAGGACCGAGTCAACAGTTTAATAGGATATATTAGGCATGCTTCTATCCATCTTCTATAAATTAAAATCTGAAATTCGATAACTCTGCACCTCTTTATATCTTTTTGTATTTTTTATTTTTAGGCGCAAATTTAAGAATTTAGAACCGAAAATTTGACTGAAGATAAGTTTAATATAGTTCCACAACTCGTATAAAAAATAAATCTGTAAGCAGATTTTTTTTCTCAGTTAATTTATGAAAAACTTAAAACTTCAAAAATTTTAATTTTGAACACTATTTTAGATTTATGAAATTTAAATTTAGTGTACATCTTTTATTTATTTTAGTCTTAATTTGTTTTATTGTATAGATAATAATCTGACCTCACCCCCTTTTCACGCCACAAATAAAAGGTAAAATTAAAAACTGAAATCAGCGACCCTAAAACATAGTTTGAAGTCTTTAAAAAAAATACTGCGCAGTGCATAATATTTTACCTAGATAACATGTCAGGCCTCTGAGCAAACGAACAAGCAACATGCAAATTAGGTCAGTTATTGGAATCATTAAGGTACTCTTTACCTCGATTTAAATTATTCCAGAAATTGTCAATTTCTAATTAGTACAAAGCGAAACTGTACGTTTTCAGTTAGAATACATTTTTCTCAATCATTTTCGACTACATCGACATAAGAATTTGGCAATTATGATGAATAATTGAAAGTAAAATTTTTTTTTTTTACTTTGAGGTATGACACTAACAACGACGGATACTTGGACATAGACGAACTTAAGAGCATGATGATGGTCAGAGGTGTACCTTGGACTCATTCGGCAATCGTACGGCTCATAAGAGATGCAGACGAAGACGGTGACGGAAAATTATGTTTTCGAGAGGTAATGATAATAAAATACATTAAAAAAAAACAACCTATATTCCATCGATAATACATTTTGCCATAACAGGTTGAGTTTTAGACTTTTCGGATAATTATGTAGACAACAAACACATTATAATGGACATAATTCTTGAAATATAGGTCCTGGGAACTGTTTAAAAAAACGGTACACTGTATTATAAGAGTATTTATTACAAATTAAAATGGCTACAACGTGGATGTAAAAATAACCGTCCATTTCTACTGGACGAATTCGGTTTAAAGACCATATTGTGACTTTTGTGTGATACTTGGATTGTTTACAGTTTTTGATAACTCATCGAAAAAATGCGGAATGGGCTCGACGCGTGTTGTGTTCTTTACCCGAAATCGACGTCGGCCGAGTAGGAGTGAGAGGAGCTAAAAGATACTTCGAAGCCAAACAACCTCAACCAGAAGTCCACCACGCCAAACATAATATACATTGATGTCAAAACGCGTTAAACTAGGTGTGTATTTAAGTCTGACTAACTTTATGCCGTTGTCAAAATACAGGGTTGGGCAAGCCATTAAGTGAAAAAAATAACGATTAAAATAAAACGAAATGATTTATTTCAATGACTATAAAGTTCGAATAATATTATTAAATTTATCACGAGTACAAAAGGGGAATTATGATTAAAAATTAATTAATTTAACGTTAACTTTTTTTTAACAAAACAGCATTTATTTGTATTTTATAAAAATAATATGAACCGTTAACATAATAATATATAGTTTACTTAACTATAAAGACCAATATTTTGAAAAAAAATGAGCAATATTTACAAGTAATGAATTTACAACAAAAAAATATCTGACTTACTGAGATAGGTAAATTATAGCTGAAATAATACTTAAATAATTGAAATTATAAATTTCAGATGAAAAATGAATAATTGTCACTAAAGAAATGGACTAATCGAATAATTAAATAAACTGATATTTTCTAATTTATCAAAGTCTACTCTCAAATCTGTCAAAATAATGTTACATGTTCAACGACAAATGTTTAAATCGTTAAACAACTGGTCATTTTTCAGTGTTTTATTAAAATATGATTATTTCAATAAAAAAATATGATATTCCACAGACAGCTCGACAGCAACACCATTTTCTGATCATCTAAATAATCTTATCGTCAACATAACAAATGTACTTATTACTGTGTGATTTATTTTATATTTTCAGTTACCATAATATGAGTCAAGACATTTAATCAAGGATAACACAACGCACAATGTAATTAGATATATAATTTAATTTTTAAGATATTCTTGAAATACTTAGATGATGTATTTTTCAGTTTTTTTTAATATACACATTATGCTTGTACACACATAATATAATTAATTTATTATACATAAAAAAAAATTATATATATATATTATATTCTACACTGATTGAACAAACATATATATTTTGTTTGACTACTGTTAATCTACCTACCAGTCATAAATTATTAATGGATTATTAGGTTAATTAACGTCGAATTTGAATTGGACAAATCGTTGAACACCGGTGATAATGGTGTGCTTAAACTTAAATGTTTAAAAAATAAAATTTCCATGCTGGTACCTATTGAGTTTGTTACAAAAAAATAATGTCTTTACAAATATACGAACAACTTTCATTACTTTCATTTTAGTTCATTTGTTTCACTGTGTTATTAGGTATATCCATTCTATGTTTTCAGAATATCTACATATATTTGGCTTTACCATTCAATCGTATCCTCGTCCCCTTCACCAATGGTCTCTGATCCTTTTATTTCCAATAAGTAATAAATATGCTGCAATGAGACACTCGAAGTTATAAACTTGACCGACTGCATAGAGCTAATTTTTTCGGATTATTTTCGTGATTGGCCTATCTACAAAATACATACTTATTTTTCCAAATTAATAATTATAATACACTGAGTACCGATCAAAAAATACTTTTTCAATATCATTAATCTTTCTAACTAAACTCCTAAAACAAACATCTTATACGTGGATACCTAGTTATGTGCTCGATTTAGACTGTACTAGTTTGGATTGTGCTTGGATTAGACTGTGCTAGTCTATACTGTGTAAGTTTAGACTGTACTTAGTTTGAACTCAGGCGTAGTTTTTTAACTTGAGGTTTGAAAATTAGACTGAAGGTACATTTAGAATGAGACTCTAATGTATACTATTTTCCAAAAATTTTTTGTCAAACTTTTATTTTATTAAGGAAAATCTAACAAAAAGGGGAAAATTACACTTTAAACGATGTAAATTTCTAAATTCAATTGGTTCATAATAAAATAAAGATTAAATTTGCTGATCAATAAACTGACTGCGCGAATAATTTAGCCAGGGTATTTAAAAGCAAAACTTTTATAGCTCTGAACAAGAAAATAATTCTAAAAATAATAGCGAATCCGTCTAGAAACCATCATCCCATGATGGCAGCGTTGAGACTTAAGCGTTGGCCCGTTAAGCTTAATGATGATGATGAAAAACAATAACTTCTCAGAAACTACATACTTTGTCATAATAACAACTAAAAACTGTACTCATTACTTATTGTTTGTATTTCTGGCTACTATATAGTACAATACAACATTGCTTAGCAACCAACGATGGTGACGACGACCTTAAGTTCGTCAAAACCAAAATCAACTCGCAATCTTCACAGTTTACTATTTTGTTGTATATAATATTTTTTTTGTGCTTGATTTAACTTGTTATAATTATTATTAAAGACCATGCCACTGAGCGTAATCTCAAATGCGATGCAGACGTGCAAGCCAACGGACAATGTTTGTCAGGAAAAACTAGGCTTTTTGGCTCGCTCCATGAACTTTGTATGGGTTTTGACTTCCTTTGATTATGATGCACTAAACGAACTATTGACCGAAGTACACAAAAGCACCCACGGAGACGTTTCCAGTCAAGCCCACCAACTGGCGATTATTATATGTTTATTTTTGAACCAATTTCAGTTATATATTATTTTTTTGGGGTGTTTTGTTTTTATTATTGGTTTTTTGGTTATTATCATTACTTTCATATTGATTATTTTACTATGGTCTATACAATTTCTACTAGTTGTTTTATTGTTATTATTATTTTTTTTTCTGTGTATTCATTTCCTATTGTTCCGTAAAATTTTCTGTTTTTCTAATTTAACAGCAAAACATTTGGGTCTCTTGTTATACTTGTTACAAAATTATATTCATAATAAATAAATCCTATTTCTTTATTAATTAAAAATGTTGCTTTAAAAATATCCAATATTAGCATGTAAATGTTTTATGGCTGGGGTCAGGTACTTTTTTTTAATTTGTCTAAAACTAACGCTGGCTATCACACTCTGACGTCACTCGTACGCAAGCTGTTGTAAAGTGATGGAGTTGGTGTTGAGATTAATTGTAGTGGAACACAAAAGAAATAACAAACAAACACTTTGAGTAATAATAGAGTTAATATTATAGACACAAGTTAAACCAATAATAACAATACAATATAGATATATGTATAAGTCAGAAGTAACAAGCACATTAACAAAATAGTAGCTGTGGAACGAGTGTGTCCCCTTGTCCACATACAAAGGTATTTATATCATAAATCTAGGTTAAATCAATTCATACAAAATACTTTCTAAGATTTCACATACAATAGTGTCTTCCTCGACATACTAAACTAATCACATTAAAACTATCTTAGAATATTAATTACATTTCAACACTCTCCCTTAATTAATATTTTCCTTAATTAACTATTGTCCCAACACACTTGAAACCAGTTGTGGATATTCATAGCTGATCTGATCATCTCGAATCGTTCCTTTGGCAATGGTTTGGTGAAGATATCTGCCAACTGATCCTTTGTCTCCTTGTATTGAAGTTGAAACACTCCATCTTCATACTTCTCACGAATGAAGTGATGTCTGACATCAATATGTTTAGTTCGTTTGTGAAACTCTGCATTCTTAACTAAACGAATAGCACTTTGATTATCTATATACAATATTGGTTGAATACATTCATTATTAGTGATTTCCTGTAATAAACGTTTAAACCAAATGATCCCTTTTACTGATTCTGCCGCAGAAATGTATTCAGCCTCACATGAACTTAAACTTACTGTTGATTGCCTTTGAGATTGCCATGCTATTGTAGAAGAACCTAGCATAAAAAGGTTGCCTGACGTTGACCTTCTTGTCTGGACATCTCCAGCAAAATCTGCATCTGTATAGACACTAAAATCTGAGTTATTTTCAGTTTTATAGTACAATCCAAAATCAATCGTTTTGTTTATGTAACGAATAATTCGTTTTACTATAATCCAGTGAGCTACCGTTGGATTGGATAAATATCTACTCACGTAGCTGACAGCATAACTCAAGTCCGGTCTGGTTACTTGTGATAAGAATAATAAACATCCGACCGCTTGTCGATATGGCACATCCTTACCAATTGGTTTTGATTCTGTTTCTAATGCCGTTGCCCTGTCGAATGGAATCGCCAACTCTTTTGCGTCTTGCATATTAAAACGTCTAACTATGTTAAAAGCATAATTTGATTGATGAATTATTAACGATCCATCGTTCAATTTTCTTATTTGTATCCCAAGAAAATAATCTAAATCATTACTTTTGACCTCAAATTCCTGTTGTAAAGTTGATAATAAAGATTGAATTTTAGATGAACTATTTGACATAACTAATCCGTCATCTACATATATACCCAATATTATCTTATCATTACCGTCATGATTTATAAATACACAAGGGTCTGCTGTGCTTTGTGTTAGATTAAAGCGCAATAAAAATTCTGTAAATTTTTGATTCCAACATCGTGAACTTTGTTTCAATCCATAAAGACTCTTGTTTAATTTACATACTCGGCCTGATTTATCATCATACCCCACTGGTTGAGACATGTAAATTAGTTCCTCAAGAACCCCATTCAAAAATGCTGTCTTTATGTCAAATTGTTTTAATTTCAATTTTTCTTTGGCTGCAACTGCTAAAAGTGCCCTAATAGACTCAAAACGAACTACAGGTGAGAATGTCTCATTATAATCTATACCGTATTGCTGTCTCGATCCATTTATTACTAGCCTAGCTTTATAACGTTCAACATCTCCGTTGCTCGCATATTTAACTTTGTATACCCAAGAATTATTTAAAATATTTTTGTCTGTCGGTCTGTCTACTAACTGCCAAGTATTATTCACAGCTAGTGAATTTAACTCGTCATTCATGGCTTCTGTCCATTCATGACTGTTTTCACCATTGATCGCATCATAATAATTTATTGGTTCCATACCTTTCGCTGTACATGCGGCGTATCTGTCAGGTTTTCGTAGTTGACCCCGGTCACGTAAGTCGTAACGTGGTTCTTCACGTTCTGACTCGTCCGCTACTGGTCGTTGTGAAGTATCGTGTTGAATATCTAAATCACTTTCATATAATGATACATCAACAGTATTGTGACATTCGTTTTTAAATATGACATCCCTAGAATCAATTATAATTCGTTTTTGTTCTAAATATACACGATATCCTTTCTTGTCAATTGAGTACCCTACGAAAATACCTGATTCACTTCTAGGATCCAATTTTTGACGTTTCTCTTTGGGAATATGTGTGTACACTTTTGTCCCAAATACTCTCAGATGTTTTATATCTGGCATTTTATTATAAAATAATTCATATGGACACTTACCTTCCACAGAACTTTTACCAGTTAGATTTATCGTGTATACTGCCGTATTAACTGCTTCAGCCCAAAATGATAAATCCATTTTGTTAGCATGAATCATTGTTCTCGCAGAATCCATAATTGTTCTGTTTTCTCTCTCGATTTTTCCATTTTGAGGAGAAGAGTAAATTTGAGTCTTCCGATGTTGTATCCCAAATGTCTGAAATATTCTAGTTACATCATCATTTAAAAATTCAGTACCATTATCTGTCTGAATCGCCTTTATCTTAAAACCTGAACCTGTTTTAAAACTTTTTATAAATAACTTAAGTTTATTTTTCACTTCACTTTTATGTTTCAAAAAATATACCGTACGAAATCTACAGTAATCGTCTTTACATAGTAGAAAATACCTTGACCCGCCTTTCGATTTCTTTTGGATCGGCCCGCACAGGTCTGCATAAATTAAATCACCTATATTTTGTGAAATATTTGTCCTGGTTTTAAATGACTTTCTCGATTGTTTGCCAATTATACAGTCATCGCATTGAAAAGTGTCGTCTTTGTCTGGTACCTGTATATTATGTTTTAACAAACACGTTCTTACATACCCGATATTTTGATGAGCTAATCTTTTATGCCAAACACGTATTGAATCAGCCATTACTGCTGTTGCATTCGCTTCAATATTTTTAATTGAATCATTTGTATTGCCCGTCAATGTCACGTCTGTAGAAACCTGCAATACTTTTATTTTTAAATGATATAAACCGTTGTTGCGTTTACCTTCGCAAACAACTTTGTTATTCTTCAAGAAAACGCACATTTTACTGTCAGACTTCATTATTAATCCCTTATCTAGTGCTGCACCACAACTAAATAAATTAAACTTTAAGTCTTTTACATACAACACATTTGATAAATAATTTTTGTACGTTTTGTTTTTAACTTGACAAGATATATTAATTCTCCCAGAACCTTTTGCCAACAAAACTGATCCATCCCCGATTGTTACTTTTGCTGGTGAATCAAATTGTTTGTACTCACAAAACCATTCCATATGTCCTGTCATATGGTCAGTTGCTCCACTGTCGAGAAACCATTGATCCTCTTCTTTTTCCGTGAATAATAATTCACTATAGAAGGCTTGCCCTGTTGAACTTGAATTTGAAGAATCGGATTTCGCACCCTCTTGATCCTTTTTGTACTTTCTGCAGTCCCTTTTAAAATGACCTGGTTTTTGACAATAAAAACAGGGACCTACCTTTTTAGTACCAGTATTTTGTTTACTGAATTTTTGTTCAACTGACTTCTCACCACTCGGCTTCTTAGAAAATTTCTTTTGAAACTTTCTGGCAGTCAAAGCATTATTTTCTTCTGCTTCAACCCCTGAACTAACCTGTTGCATTCTGGATTCTTCTATAAGTAACCTAGATGTTAGAACATTTAGATTTTTACTCGCCTCAGGAACACTATCCCAAGCGCTGTAAAAATGTTTGTAAGTCGATGGTAGAGTCATTAAAATTTTGGTTATTAACATCCCTTCCGAGATATTTTCTCCTAGTGAGTTGAGTTGGTTCCGTAAATTTTGAAGTTTACTTATGTGGGTCGATATATCATCAGAGGAACTTTTACTGTAACTAAAAAATTTATTTTGTAGTAAATGTACACTTGCCTCTGTTTTTTGCTCGTAGACACTCAGCAACTTATTCCACATTTCATTGGCGGTTTGACAATTAATTAAACATTGTAACGGTCCATCATCCACTGACGTTACAATTATCTTTTGGCATTTTCCGTCTGCCCTTCGCCATGCAGATATTTCATTAGCACACCTCGCCCGTGCTTGTTCTTCTGTTTCAGTGGATGTTTTGACTAACCTTGGTTTTGGTATTTCTCCGCTAAGTATTCCTTCCAGGTCAAAACTGTTCACAATGACCCTTATTTGGAATTTCCATAACAGCCATCCTTCTGCACTGGACAACTTAGTAATCTTGACCGAATCTTCCATGACGTCGATCGAACTGTACAATTGTCTGTACCAAGAAATATTACCTTTAGTCAGTAAGTATGTATTGGTCAGTATTCGATGTTTGACTTTTGAGTATCGTGGTCTGGGCCATAACCTGTTGAGATTAATTGTAGTGGAACACAAAAGAAATAACAAACAAACACTTTGAGTAATAATAGAGTTAATATTATAGACACAAGTTAAACCAATAATAACAATACAATATAGATATATGTATAAGTCAGAAGTAACAAGCACATTAACAAAATAGTAGCTGTGGAACGAGTGTGTCCCCTTGTCCACATACAAAGGTATTTATATCATAAATCTAGGTTAAATCAATTCATACAAAATACTTTCTAAGATTTCACATACAATAGTGTCTTCCTCGACATACTAAACTAATCACATTAAAACTATCTTAGAATATTAATTACATTTCAACAGTTGGGGATGGGGATGGAGATGGGCTTGATTTCTTTGTCGTATTATATGTCTGCTACGGCGTTCCTGATTCCGACAAGTTAACTTGAATGAATGGTTAAGTTAATTCAAAATAACTAACCAAGTGAATGTTGCTAATAAATCAATTGTGGCCAAATATTAAAAAACTACTAAAAAAACTTTTAGGCAACAAAAAAAATGTAAAAAATCAGAAAATTAGAAATGTAGGTATACTTAAATGGACATTTACTCGGTCATTAGACCATAGGCAGACTTAGGGGTGGGATAAGGGGGCATCAGCCCCCCCTCCCAATGTGATTTAGCCTCCCCAAACCCAATTGTGTTTTTTCTTTCAAAAAATTCTTAAGTATTTCAATACTTAGGTTTTTTTAGATAAGTAGAACCATGCGTACCATATAACATAAGAGACAGCCGATAATTTTTTTTTCGTTCCCTCAAACAAACAAAAAAAGTAATATCTTTCCGCGCAAACCAATCGCCCGCCTAAAAATAAAGATTAGATACGACATTTTCTCGCTCGCAAAACGTATAAATAAAATGTAGAACTTAATTATAAAAAAA
>NW_026095937.1:0-99184 GCF_023614345.1 Adelges cooleyi | reverse complement strand
ATTTTTAGCAACTTATTTATCTAAGTATCCCATCAAAATTAATAACATATTACGAGCCATGTTAAGTTTTTCACACTAGTGTTGTAAAATATACCCCAATCATGTTTTTACTATATTTACATATTATGTCAAAGAAATTCACACTACAGTTCACTTCACAACAACATTCTACCGAAGAGCGTACTATTTGTTTAACATGACATAACAGTGTTATTGATTCAGTGGAAAACTTTTAGAACAACCATTTTCTAAGCGTTTCTTCGGGACTTTTTTAGTGATATAATGTTTGAATTTAAATCCAACGGAAAAGTCAAAATGAATATGTGTAGTAGAGTATTTGAAATCAGTTCACGACTATTACATTTTTATTTATGTAAACATTGGAAAGAAAACCGCACAATGTAAAAAAACTTGATTTTCTCATAATTGGATAAGAACAAAGTCTCTTTCTGCAGATTTAACATGGGCAATATTTTGTTTAAACCCCCTGTTGTTTTAGTTACGAACAACAAAACACTAAAATTTAATGAAATCCTATTTATTATCTAACAAACCGCTATTTCTAATATATATATATATATATATTTTGATTTATTGCAGATATCAAAATGACAGGTTTGGGAAATTGACACACATAATAAACTTGAAAACCATAGGCAATTTGTTTTCTTCTTTATTTTTTTATCATGTCCCTTGCGCATGTAACACATGTGTAAAATTATGAAGTATTTTTTACCTATACAATGACTTGTTATTCTAGCGTTTTTCACCGGTGCAGAGCATATTGTTATATAGCAATACTGTATTTTGTATTAATCTAACGTAAGGCATTTGTTTTGCGATGAGCTGTTTTTCTTTTGTATATTTCCCACCGAGCCAAAATCGTAACAAATCAAGTGTTTGTATACCTACTAGTGTGCTCTGAAATCAAACCTCAACTACAAAATTTACAGTTGTTAAAACTTCATATTTAGGTCATGGTAAACCTGGGGATTATTAAAAAACAAATTATTCAACACAATTTTAAATAATTTTTAAAAAAATATTAAGATAATAATAATATTTTAACGAATATCCAAATAGTAATTTCATATGAATTTCTATTCCAACACGTTTAAAATAGGTAAAAAAAATTAAAAAAGCTATTTAAATAAATTTATAAAAATTAGCTTTAATTAATTTTTATTATTATTGTTATTCGATTGTTGTAAAAATTATAGCCAGAAGTTAAAACTTTTACTGGCTATAATTTCGAGGAAAAGAATAGGATCGAGTTAAAATTTATAAGAAATATTTATTTGGTATGCCTGCACACGTCAATTGTATCAAATTCAAATTAAACCCTAGAGGGGGTTCAAGTTTTTCTAGTTTTTTAGCCGTAATTTTAGGACCTTTAAGTTGAAAACTTGTCAGTAGTTAGAACTCATATGTATTCATAACATATTAAACGGAAAACAAATTCGGCACTACAGTTTATTTTTAATTGCCGGAAAACTGTATTTTCGCAAATTGCGTATATTTTAAGAAAAACACCTAAAATCTTAAAAAAATGTTTATCAAATCATAAAAACAATTTTATGTAGATCTATGCAGAATGATACTATTAAGTTTTGTGCTCAAGTACCACTTTTGACTTTTAGTTTACACAAATTCAAATTTTTTTTTTCTTAAATTTTTTCCGGCTGATTAAAATTGAGAACTGATATATTAAATACGTAATCACCGACCCCAAAAATATATAATTTGGCCACTTTTGAAGCCTTTTACATAAAAATCCAGAAAAATACTTTAGCTTCGATGCTGAGCGGCAAAGGTATTGGTTTTAATCTGATGTGGGCTTTTTTTTTATCTGTATACACTGTAACCTTTTTAATACTGGACCAATTACAAACATGGTGTACCAGATGTGAGAAACGAACAGACGCTAAGAACTGTCGGTTGGTAACATCGACCCGTGTTAGGTTAGGTTAGGACCCAACGGTCGGTATCATAATATTGTGTTTACTAGTAGGGAGGTTGTAAACGAGTTGGTTCGGATGACCATTGAGTTTAGAGTGGAACCTTGCATAGTAGATTATGGTAGTTTAGTGAACTGTTTTCGCGTTTAAGTCTGAACAATTACTTCGATTAATGCAAACGCAACTATTTATGTATTATAAAAATAAAAATAACAATAATCGAACTTATTAAAAGACCACGAGTCTTTTAAATTATATTATAAACTTTAAAAGTCCAATCAAATTCTATTTTACTAAAAAACAAAAAATAAATTAACATAAATGTCTATTATTATTATTAATACAAGTTGCTATAAGATATTGCAAAATCACCCCTCCCTAAAATCCTCTTAACGAAGGGGGAAATGATTACAATGACCTTGAAATAACATTGTATTACAAAAAAACCAAATTCACGTAAATTGTTTTTTTTATTATTCTAGAAAATCGTCAATAAGTCGGGTTGGCCATGAATTTCCTAAGACCTAGAATTTGTCGATTCGTTTATTTCAATTTATGTAAACAGTGGAAATGGGAAAGCACATCGAACAACCCAAGTGCTTTTCTATAGTAAAAAAATTGTGTTTTCGAGTTAATGCTTGGGCGAGAATTCGATATATAATACTTCCATAGAAAATCGTACATATAAATCTTTATTTACTTTTGAACTCGGTGTAACCTTTGAAACACATGCGCCAATGTGCGAAATCATACAAAATCCTGACTCTCTAACAATTATTAAAATGATTTATACACCTATGCAATGGTCTTATCATTAATGACTCATTGGTTCGTATTGGCCTTAAACGGAACCCCTAATTTGTTGAAAATTGTCCACCATCTTTTATGATCTCAGCCGTTTTAAATATTTTCAAATTGAGCGGAACACGAGGCAGCAATGGGTATATTAAAAATTGATAAAAAATGTTTTATTGAACTCAAACCGAATGTTTTCGTCATGGTTTAAAGATGTAATGAGTACGCTTTAGAATAATTGCAATTTTGTAATATTTCTTTTTTGAAAACATTTTTGGTTACCTACCTATCATATTTTACAATATTATAAAAATACTAAACATTAACCTTTTTTTTTATTATTTTCCATAAGCCTATCAACTTTTAAAATTTAAATAGTAACTTGTGTACATATTTAATTTTGCTATTTAAACTGAGAATTATTTTCTGAATAGTATACCGGTCGTTAACCAGTTTTGGCTAATTACTTTGGGAGCTATTAAACATTAAAAATTAGGACGGGAGGAAGGGTGGAGTGAAATATTATTTTTTCTGCTGGCACTACGCTTCTGTAAAAATACTGAGCCGTGAAAAAAAAAATAGAAAAGGTAAATGTTTAGTAATAGTTTTATAAAATTGTAAAATAACACCAACTTAAGTGTCTCCAATTATTATGAAAGCTACAAAAATGCTATTATTTTAAGAGAAAACTAGTGTCCTGTCCTTAATGAATTAATCAATTTTCTAGTGTGTTTTGATTTATCGAAAATAGTAAAATAACATGTTTTTGTAATATACTCGAAGGTACACGTGTATTAATATTGGATATTTGCTTTACAACGATTTATCATTTTGTTTTCTTTACCGATGTGCAAAATGTAGTCATAAGAAACGAATTTAGCAAAATAACGACTGGAAAGGCATACGACTTTTTCTAAGGGTCTAAAAAGTTCTTTTAGTTCCTGGAGTGCAAATTGTAAAATTTATTACCTACATTTCCTTTTTTTATGTATTGGTATATCAGATCAAAATTGTCTTTATCATAATTTAATAGGTAGAAGAAAAAAAGGGTTAATGGAACAAATGCCCTCGTGTCAGGCCAGACATGAATTGACGTTAAACCCAACCAACGTTTCTGTAATAAATTTCTTGGTTTTTTCGGTTAATAAAATATTATACTGCTACAGTTTTTTATACTTAATAATAATAAATCAAGACTGTCTCATTTCGATTTGAGGCGTTTTAACTTTTAACTTGATAATAATTCTTAACCAGATGACACTGGTGAAATAACAACAAACTGCCACATTTTGTCTTGTAGCCATATATTAATAATCTAAAAAGAAAAACTAAATTGCCACATTTCACATTGCGGCTTATAAGATATTTAAAATGGTAAACTGGCACAACAAACAAATTTGGCAGTTTGGTTTGTTAAAACCTATTGCTAAACAGCCGTAACCTCAAATTGTGGTGTCTGGCTGAGATTTCACTAAGTAGCTTGAAATTAAAATAACAAGCACCGGGTAACAAAAAAAGAATTGAAAAGTATTAAAATTAAAGCTTTCAAAGTTAAAATTAACCATTTGGGAGCAGGTTCAATCTTTAAGTTGTATTTCCTCAGAACTTGAGTTGTGGCAGTCTTGCTCCAAGGGTGCGACATGATTCATACTAATTATATGCATTAGTTGTATGTTAATTTTAAGTGCATATTGTCTTTACAGTGCTTCTATCAATACCTATTTATATTTTTAATATATAAAATGTACTATCGGTAGTAGTATCACATTAACAATTTTAGGTATGCATCTTTCCCCAAAGTGATTTTATTAACCAGGAATTGTTTTTGTGATTAGTTAGCACTGTGAATGAGCTTTAGTGACTGGAATAATGCTATTGTTTCAAATTCTTCCGTTTTTTTTCCCTCTAATCCTAATTCATTTTTATCACAATTGTTGCTATTTAAGTACATTTTTTAAACACTGTGGACATTTTAAAAGTAACAGTATTTGGTTTATTTGATTATCAAACCGCAAAAAACAAAATTTAGAACAAAGTGATACTAATTATAGTTTTTTTTTATACTTTCAAAATTTTAAATTAAACTCCTCCCGTTTTTTCAGAAACTCGCAGAAAATAATTACAGTGATAAATATCCAGTTACTGTCTGATAAATTTGAATATAGTTTTTAGACAGGTTCAAAAAATTTGTTTTTTGCCTGCACAAAAAAAGTGGGTACATCTCGGTGAAAACAAGTATTTTTTGGCTAGTCGCAATTATATACTTTATTATCTATTTAAATAACACTACAAGATGGACTACTTATTTTAAATTAAGAATTACTTAGTACATTTTTAAGATACGTAGTTCTAACTACTGGCGATTAGAAGCATATGAAAATACTTTTGAGATTATAGCTATAGTCAAGTTTTGACTAATTAAAAAAAAAGTTGTGTTTCCTTTGAATTTAGGGGGGAATTTTGTTTTTATCGTTGTAAGTTTGTAGATTGCAATGAATAAGGGTCAACAGATGGTATCTGAAATATATTTGCATTATGATGTAGGTTTTTTTGTGTCTGTACATGCATTGTAACTTTTTTAATACTGGATCAATTCCTTCGAGTAGCAACTTGAAAAAGTTCACTTCTTACAGTTCAAATTTTAAAAAAATACCATACTAATTTTAGCTTCGATGCAAAGCGAGAAGGTATTGGTTTTACTCTGATGTGTGTTTTTTTTATCTGTATACACTGTAACTTTTTTAATACTGGACCAATTCCTTCGAGTAGCAACTCTATAAATCGCAAATTTCATCTAGTTGGTACTTTGGGGGGGTTAAAGTTGAAAAAGTTTAATTCTTCACAGACGAAAGTTGAAAAAACCAAAAAAAAACCGTACGAGTTTTTAAGTTAGAACTTTTACTGGCTATAGAGATTCACGCTTGATTGTTTAAATTGTCTAATATTAGATAATCTGCTTCGTGCTAATTTTAATTTTTTAGTTTATCAACTTGTAGCTCTAATTTTGTATAAAATATTTCATTATTTTATTACTATGTACAGATTAAGTTAATTTTAATAATAATTAAGTCATAAATGATAATACTTTATTTTATGACTAGATCAAATCTCGCGAAAATTTAACATCATGATACTGCTCCTATGCTATTATTAAAAAAACACAATTTTTAAAATCTCCATGAACGGTTATTGTTAAATAACAGGCAACAGCCGACCGCTAGTGGCTATACACGTTAGTAATATTTAACTAATAAGTAATATATGTAGATAAAATGTATTGTTTTCTCCATCACAGTACCAGTATACGATTTATTTTAATTTAAAAGTAAGAAAATCGATTTTTCTTTAGAAAATAACAAGAAATTAATATACAGGATGAGGCAGTAAAAGGGCGATTTTCCAATGTATTAATAGGTAAAACCCGTTTCACAATCCCACCCTTTACATTTTAAGGACCTATGAAAAGGTTTTTTTAGTTGCATTTTATTTTGTACATTGTCAATCTAGTAAAATAGAAGTATAATATAGCTTTGAAATAATATAATCTATGAAGTATAAATAGTTTGTGTGAGATTGCTTTAATGGAAGTATATAATACATAAATATTAATTTTATTGAGAATAAGCGATTATAATTTAAACTGTGGAGTACAAACGATTGAAACATGAATCGTCGACCATTCCAACAAAATATAACAAGACATTGTTATGTGTTATTTGGTCCACTAAGTTTTTTCAAAAAAAAAAAAACCAGTACAGTGGGGTCGATGCATAGTGGGGACGGAACATAGTTGGGTCGGGGCATATTGGGGACGGGAAGATCACAGGTTTACAGGAATTTTTAAATCTGAAAGTGATAAAATCACTTTCGAAAAAACGCTTCGATGCAAATCGGTAGTTAGTATTTTCAAGCCAGTAAAGTCCAAACCAAGCACAGTATAAACCAGCAAAGTTAGAAAGTTTTAAATGAAGAATCTGTATTTACAAATGAGCATCAAAGCGTTTATTTGAAAGCGATTTTATTCAATTTTATCACTTTTATTTATAATAATTCTTGTAGACCTGTGACCTCTCCGTTTCTTATTGCTTTGATTACATTATGCCAATACTCTACTGTACTAGTCCTCTCGAATAAAATCACTTTCAAATTAACGCTTTGATGCTCATTTGTAAATACAGAACCTTCATTTAAAACTTTCTAACTTTGCTGGTTTATACTGTGCTTGGTTTGGACTGTACTGGCTTGAAAATACTAACTACCGATTTGCATCGAAGCGTTTTTTTGAAAATGATTTTATCACTTTCAGATTTAAAAATTCCTGTAAACCTGTGACCGTCCCGTCCCCAATATGCCCCGACCCAACTATGTTCCGTCCCCACTATGCACCGACCCCACTGTACTTGTTTTTTTATTTTATTGTAAATCCATTGTTGTTACATAAAAATAAGAATTACATAAATAACAATGAGATTATCTACCTTCTAAAAGCAAGCTTGTTTTGAAGGTAGAGAGCGACAGTTTACTTACAAATAATAATTGAATAATAATGATAGAAAAATAAAATAAAATACTAAGGTGTACATGGTAACTACTTGTAAACGTATAAATAACATATTCTTAGTTCAATAATAACCAGTTATTAATAGTTATTTTAACACTTTTATGTTTATTGATTATATTCTTTTTTATAATAACAGGCATAGAATTTAAATAAGTAGGTCCCAGGTAGTCCACGAATTTTTCACCAAAATATTTTTTGAAATACATCACTTTAACGTCGTATGCTAGATGTTCCCTTTTTGTTTTCTCATTATTTATATTTCTCCAATTATCTCTATTTTTACCTATCCATAAAACGGAAATTTTTTTAAATAGTAAATCCACAGGTAATACATTAAATAATTTAAAGTTTTGACTTGTTGAACCTTCAAGAGTAGGTTTCTGTAAACATATTCGAACAATTTTTCTTTGTTGGTTAAATAAAGGTTTTAGAGCATTAGCAGAAAGGCCTCCCCAAATAAGTAGACCATATTGCATTAATGCTTGATATAATGCTAGATATACGGTTCGAACAACTTGCATTGGTACTACTGTTCTTAATTTGTAAAAGTTATAATTCATAGTACGTAGACGCATTGTTAAATTGTTCACATGCAGATTCCATCTTAGATTCTTGTCAAAAATTAGACCCAGATAACGAATACTAGAGACTCTTATTAACGTTTTGCATTTTTTATCATTGCATGAGTTATTATTATCGCAGACATGAATTTTTAATGTATCAAAATTATCTTCTCTATCATTAATCATGAAATTCCTAAACATGGTTTTATTATAATTTATCGATAGTTTTCTGTGGTTTAGAAAATCGACTACTCTTTTAAAACCTTTAGTAGCTTTAATACGTACATCAACCCATGAATTTCCTGAGAAAAGTAAGTACGTATCATCAGCATATGTAGTAATAAGTCCTTCAATTTTTAAATTACAAACACTATTAATGTACAGGATAAATAAAATGGGACCCAGTAGACTACCTTGTGGTATTCCACAGTTTATTACCATTTCATTACTAATAAAGCTATTTATTCGCACTATTTGCCTTCTGTCTGCCGAATAACTCTTAAGCCAATCTAAACTTGATGTAATAATACCAAATTCAGGCAAAATATTTAAAAGTGCTGAGTGATTAACTGTGTCGAACGCTTTAGCTAAATCTAAAAATATTGACATTACTTTCTTGTCATCATCAAGTGCAGAATTAATAAAACGAGTAGCATTATATAAAGCATTTTCCACGCCTAGTCCTGGTCTGAAACCAAATTGATTTTTAGACAGAAGTTCGAATTTTTCTAAAAATATTATGAGTCTGTTTTTTAAAAATTTTTTGAGAAATTACTTAGCATAGAAATAGGTCTATAGTTGTTTATACATGTTTTATCCCCATTTTTTCACAGAGGTTTAATTATTGCCACTTTAAATTTCTCTGGAAAAATACTGTTTTTAATACTTAAATTAAAAATATGTGTTAAAGGACTTATTATTTTATTGGCTACATGTTTAAAGATTTTAACCGAGATACCATCAAAACCAGCAGGTGTTTCATCTTTTAAGTTAGTAAGGACTTTTAGAACACCAGATTCATAAATAATTTCCGTGAAGAAATTATTAAAAGAAACTGAACAAGCGTCTTTTTTATACGTCAGAGTAGATTTTTCAATATTATTGGATAGATTTCTACCTTCATTAGTAAAAAAACTGTTGAAAGTGTTTGATACCAAGTGAAGATCATCGCAGGTATCTATTTATTCTATCGTTTATCTTAATTTTTTTAATATCATCATTTTTTGTTTTCTTCATATCTGTGATCTCTCTTATTACATTCCAAGTATGTTTAGGGCAAGAAGATATTTTAATAAATTTTTTTTTAAAATAATCAGTTTTTGCAGCTCTTAAAATCGTTGGGAATTTATTTATGTACTTTTTATAATAAAAGCAAGTTTAGTACTATTTGTATGCTTACTAACTTTCAGTGATAATTCCTGTTTACGATGTACAGAACACAGTAAACCTGCGGTCATCCACTCATTTTAATCGTTTGTTTTTTTAATTTTCTATTTTTATTGATAATTCTACAAATTGTATTATTTTATCAAGGAAAATAATAACACATTCATTTACGTCATTACAAATAAATAGATCGGCCCATTTTTCATTTTTAAAGAATTCATTTATTTTATTATTTTAACATTATTTTTAGTAATTGTTTCTTTTTTTTCATTTTCAATAGACAAAATTGTAGAAAAGTGATCTGTGATGTTAGTTTGAAGTACTCTTGCCTCAATTTTACACTCATTTACATTTTTAATAAATATGTGATCCAAACATATGAAGAATTACATAAAATTCATGACAAAAACACAAAGCACATTAGTAATGGGTTTATATTGACTAGCAAAAATTTGGGAGGGTAATAATTTATAGGGTTATAAGTTTTATAATTTTATGGTTTTTAAAAATAAATTACACAGTAAGAAATAAGATAATAATCCTAGAAAGACTATTTACAATATTAAAGAAGAGTATTTATTGGCGAACCACATTAGTTGAATAATAGGGAAGTTTGAGCCATAGTTTGTAGGAACGGGATTAGGAAGAAGATAATAGAGTGTGTGTTAAGGTAGATTGGCGGAAATTGATCGATGTAAGAAGAGAAGGACAATCTATTTTACTAGTGAAAATATATATAATAGTCAGGACATAAGTTAGGATACAAAGTACGGGTAAATGTAAAACCGAAGTCACCAGCAGAAGAAACAGGAAGGATCTTAATGCGAAAAACAAATGGTATTATAGTAGGGTGTTTTGAAAGAGACATATCATGACATCCTGGAGTGACTGACAGTCGTTTTTGGGTTATTCGGTAGTCGGTAATTACAATTATTACATACGGCTACAAAGGCAGTGGAGGCCAGTGTTGTGTTCTCTGGACACGAACACAAGTTCCAGCTATTAAATAAGACACTTTATACCTGAACATTTTGTAAGAAATTAAAATGTTTTTTTTCATATAGTTGTTATATAATGTGATCTAAATTTTTCACAATTTTTTTTGTTTTTAACCCCTCCCAACTTGGTTTTTTTGGTAGAAACTTTTGAAACTTATATAGTAACATATAATACATTTTTTTAAATTGAGAATAATGTACTAAAAATTTTGAATGATCGATAACTATTTTTGAAGTTATTGAAGCTTCAAGTTTAGGGCAGGAGGAAAGGTGGAGTGTAGTGCTATTTTTATACCAACGCCTGTAAGCCGGTATGACACATACCAATTTATCGGACTGGCTGGAGCGCTTATAGTATGTTTATCAACCTTTCTGTGATGTCCTAAGCTACTGGCGTTAAGCGCTTATCAATTCTACACGTGTTCAGGCTGGAAGACAAACGATAACTTATAAGCACTAATTACGTTACCGTTTATTTTCTCCGACACTACGATGTTGAATGTGTACAACTCGCTTGCTGAAATATCTGAGACAGTACAACTATTCTTTCCAATGTAAATCAGGTGCGATATCAGCAGTTAACCTCAACAGTTATCAAGGCACTACTTTACAAAGAGAGCGGTCAAGACTGCGGCTGGTCTTCTATCTGAATCGGACGTGATATTACTGGATTAACCAGTTGCGATGCCAGCAGTAAAGCTGTCCAGTTATCAAGGCACCACTTTACAAAGAAAGCGGTCAAGACTGCCGATGGAAGTAGAAACAACGAATACACATATAAGTTTTAATTTTTGTGCCTGGATCCGCGATATTTTTTAAACCTCTAAACCGACTCCTTCTTATAGAAAATCTACAGATCAGAGACCATACCTGAAAGAAATCGTTTCTTTAGCTGGGCAAAAATTTAAAAACTTCATCCCTTTCTAACTAAAAATTACTGCGCTTTATAACTTTATAACTTACAAAAATGTTAAAGCTTCTCAGATCTTTCCTGTCCTACGACTATATACGTAGAAAACAAGTATTATCCGTTTTGGCAATAATACTTACGCTATCACAAAAACACCTAAAACAACTACAAATATGCTGCCGAATCGTGAACAATATTTGTTTTTAATGTTTGCCTTTTACTATTTTGTGAAAAATATAAAATGTTTCGATGGTGTTCAGATTTTAAGTTCTTCAATTCAAATAGTTGCTTACGGTAGTCATTTCGAAAAGGCCAAGGCTCAGTGTGTGACGGAATTGATTTTGGCAGTGTTTGAAATATTAAAAACTATAAGCTTTTTGTCGGTGTAAAAAATAATCGTTTCCGATGGATCACCGCGTTTTTCTA
This sequence comes from Adelges cooleyi, assembly GCF_023614345.1. Classification (NCBI taxonomy): domain Eukaryota; kingdom Metazoa; phylum Arthropoda; class Insecta; order Hemiptera; family Adelgidae; genus Adelges; species Adelges cooleyi. The sequence continues at coordinate 87,587 of NW_026095937.1, read as the reverse complement.
TTGTCGACATTGCTGTTTTGCGTTTACACTCTGAACGTATACGCGGCGTTTGAACCGGTTTGTAAAGGACATTCGCTTCAGGAAGATTACAATGCATTTTTGGTATATTTGGACCTGGGATACAATTATCCCAATCCAAGCACCAATCGGGATCTAGCCAGCGCAGGGGAAGAGATCAAGTTAAACACACGTTGCGTCATTCAAACGATATGTCTGACGATTATGCGAATAGCGAAGCTACTGGGTGCCCACAGCACGCTTAAGTTCGACAGGTTCAAAAGAATTCCAAAAGACGCTTTGGTGATACTCTACAACATCAATGCCGACTACGACCGCCGGGTTCTCTATCCAATGTGGCTGTTATATTTGTACGTTGAACATTTTGCCTATTATTATGGCAAATTTAACTACGGACAAATTGAATGTGTGGACAAAATGATCATCGAACAACTGGCGGGGTCCACGAAGGACTGTCCGGATGACAACGAATTCTCCTTGACCGATAGTAGTTCTGAGTTCCCTCAACTTTTTCCCGCCATGATTAATGAATACTTCAATCGAATTCGTTCGAACCTGATGCGTGTCACCAAAGAAAACAAATCCTACGAACTGATCGATGCCGACAACTTGCTCTTCGGTAATAAAAATATACATATGGTCGTTCATAATTTTGATACAGTCATGAACGCATTTGGCAAATTCGGCGAAATTTGGGGCGATGTGTCCGGTGAGTTTACAAAAGCGTTCAAGAAGGCCACAGATCCTATGAACCTTTACACCGGGTTGCAAGGCATAAAGGAGTATCAATCACTGGTCTTGACCCTGGTGAAAATGGTTATATTGCGAATGATAAACGTTCACTTATTGCTGGTCACCGACGAAAACAGAAAAGAAATGAACGCTGCAATGCACAAGACGGTTACCTCTTTCGTCAACATAGCCGGGTTGCACGGCGATGAGGCCTTTGTCAAAACATTAATTTTCTTGCGAGTTGAAAGTCCTTTGCAAGAAACTTCCAATGCGGTTATCGAACACATTAGATTAGAATTGGTGAAAATCTCTTCTAATTTTCCAGGCTGCAAAGTCTGGGAGATAGTCGAAGAAGACATTCGGCAAATCCTTTACGAGTCATACATGCTGGAGGAATTCCCGACCGTTATAAAGAAAAATCATGGGTCAGCTGTATTTTTCGTCAACGAAGTCACAAAATGGATGGGTAATGTCGACCACAATTTCATCAAGTCGGTTTTAGCGTTGTCGTATCCAATCCCTGGGAATTTCCCTGAAGAAAATCGACCGCCCTTTTGGTGTCAATAATACCATATTATTATAAATTAAATATTATTCTTCATAATTAATATATAAATCTATAAAAATTACTGAATAATTTTCTGTATGTTCATTTATTACATTTGTTTTCTTGTTTTCATTCAGTACACCAATGAGATCGGAAAGGGCAAAATTACGTACAAATTAAGTCATTTTCCAAGGTTCCTACCTTAAATCTTGAATATAAAAAAGAAAAGGTTTGTTTTAATGATTAAATGAAATTATGTGCTCAATGCTATAACTTATCTATGGTGACTGAATTTTAGTTGCTCGAAACGATTTTTATAATAGCCGATTTTATCATATTTGTACTCAGATGCATATAACATGTGACTAAAATATATGTTATCTTTTTTTACAAAAACAAAATATTAAAATCCGTGACGCCACCGTCGTCAAGTACAAGTTTATTTAAAAGGTAAGTAAATGTTTAATATAGTAATTTTATACAGTGATAGTTATATTCCTTTTACTTATGAAAAATAAACATAATTAAATATATAATATATACAAGGTAATGTAAGACACTCCTTTTCTCGGAAAATATGAATATTTTGAAAATGTATTTTTTCCTATACTTGTAGGTAAATATTTTCATCTATTTTTTTGAATACTTATTTAGTAGAGATGTTACTGAGGCAAAATACGAACGAATACTGATCATAAATACAAATGTTTACAAAGGCATGGCAAACAGACAAGTTGATAATGATTAAAAATTCAAACGCTAATTTTTTTAAAAAACGTTGCCTTTCTATTTATGAAATTAAGTAATATGTTCTTTTACGTATAAGGGATGAAGATAAAAATGTTCAAGTTCATAAAAAAATATTGTAAGATATGAACCTACAAGTATGGGAAAAAAATAATTTACAAAAAATTCATATTTTCCGATAAAATGTGTGGCATACATTAGATGTATCACTTATATGTATGCAAAGTGTAGTTCATTTACTATGATAGAGTGAAATCTGTTTATAGTTTTTAAAAAAACATGATCCCATCCCATAAGCGTTGTATCTTTGTCAGCTCAATCTACATGGGTTATTTCATGTATTTAAATTGTGTATACGAGTACTTCCATTTTTTTTAAAATTGTATTTACACATTATACATAACAATATATATTTAATTCATTTCATCGAAACAATTTTGGAATATCTTACCTCCAGAGTTGTAATATTGATACCAATAAATATATTATATTACTATAAAATATACTATGAAATAATAATAATCGACGAGGTAGTTTAACTAGAGTTATACAAACATGTGTGTGTATAAAACTGTACTTTTTTGAAGCGGTGGTGTAGCGTATCTGCGTATGTTAACGTTTGACGGTATGTTTTGATTGAAATAAGGTTATGGTAAAAGTGAGTACATTATGTTTTTTAAAAAAAATTTTTCGTTACGATTGAAAAGCCAAGGTAGTTGTTTTGGCAAAAGAATAACAACGTTCAAAACAACTCGGCAACAAATACGGCCTACAAAAACTCTAAGTTCGAGTAAACAAAAACAGAATGTTATTTTTTTTTATGTTGTCGATTGTGTTGCATTTGACCGTTGACCGGTTTTAGACTTTTTTAAATGATATTGTAATAAAGAAAACGCTTTTTCAGGTAAATTAAAAAAAAAAGCGCTTTCAATGTGTGTTGAATGTAATGTTACGGGAGTAGCAAAAATAAAAATGTACCTTTAGTAATCTTGGTATAATTGATATAATATAGTATGACTTCAAAATGAACAAGTTCATACGCATGTCACGGTTGTCAAAAATATTGAACAAAAACAATATCTATGCATTTGAAATTGTTCAACTTCTATAATACAGATTTTAATTTTTTTTTTTTAACAATCATTAGTAATTAAACAAATTTAACAAAATAAAAATTCAATAAATAAAATTAACAATAAGAATTATCTTAGGCAAATTCAAAAAAATAATTTACTTGATTTACTGAATTCATTAAATACAAATTAATAGAATTACAACTTTTCAAAGAGAGAATTATTGTATATTAATAAATTTGATATAAAACTTAACTTTGATAGCCAAATACCTGTGTCAGCTATAGCTAAAACTTTATGATCAAATATCCGTAATGGATGTTAAACACACAATATATGGGTTATCTCATTGTAAGAACTAACTAAACTGAAAGCAGACATTTGAACTACCTTAGATAAGTTTAATCAAATAAAAATAATATACTTACATAGGCTTAAAATAAAATAAAAAACAATAATGGTATTATCAAGAAGTGATTCCTTGTATGTAGTAATATGAAATGTATACATTAATTACTGATATTTAAAAAAATAAATGAAACTGGTATGTGAGTATTATCAACCCACATACACAAATAAATGCATTAATAATTATTTTAAGTTAACACAACACAACACACTTTTTATTCAAATTGCTTAGTGTTGATATTATACATTCACATGAAAAAATGTCACATTAGAAATAAATGTTTTATACTTATAATTTACACCTTTATTTATAATTGTAAGGTCTTGGGTCCAATTGAAAAGACATTTCCATAGTAATTGGTATAGCCCATTCTCAACGCCATTGATTTTTCTGACATGATAACATTGGTTTTTAAAAGATGAAATATTTTCAGTAAAAAAGCATTCAACCTAAAACAAAAACTACTTGTCTTTTTCAAATCGAATGAAATTATTAAGAAATATAGACAAAAATTCAAATCTTTACAAAGTCATAAACAGCGAACAAATGGATGAAAATTGAAAATTCAAACGCTAACATTTTTGTAGATTATTTGTCTTTATATTTATGGAATTTAAAACATATGTTCTCATTTAAAAAAACGAGGTTCGTACTTCTTTAACGTATAAGGGTTGAAGATAAAAATTTTCTAAATATTGAATAATTTACTTAAATATGTACCTTAAATTTTAGGGGAAAAAAATTCGCAAAATATTTGCAAATCACTTTCATAATAATATGAAAGTGATTTTATCCAAGAGGACTAGTACAGTAGAGTATAGGCATAATGTAATCAAAGCAATGAGGAAACGGAGAGGTCACAGGTCTACAAGAATTATTATAAATAAAAGTGATAAAATTGAATAAAATCGCTTTCAAATAAACGCTTTGATGCTCATTTGTAAATACAGAACCTTCATTTAAAACTTTCTAACTTTGCTGGTTTATACTGTGCTTGGTTTGGAGTGTACTAGCTTGAAAATACTAACTACCGATTTGCATCGAAGCGTTTTTTCGAAAGTGATTTTATCACTTTCAGATTTAAAAATTCCTGTAAACCTGTGACCTCCCCGTCCCCAATATGCCCCGACCCAACTATGTTCCGTCCCCACTATGCACCGACCCCACTGTACTGGTTTTTAAGTTTCAACTTTTACTGGCTATAATTTCAAGAAAAATAGTCGAATCGAGTTGAAATTTCTAGAGAGGAATATTTACTTGAGATTTAAATTTAAGTTAGACCCATTTCCCACCCCCTTGCCGCGGGATGCAAGTTGTTTTTTGGGGTTTGAGAACCTTTTAGTTGAAAATTTGTCTGAAGTTAGAACTCTAATGTACATATAACATGTTAAATTTTAAAAACGTATTTTTATGCTTAAAATGTATGGAAATTTATCGATGGCAAAAATAATGACTAAAACATTCACATGTGTGCACAAGTGTATGTTTTTCGAAAATATTTTCGATTTCTTATAACCTTAGCATTTTCTATATAAAAAGTTTCATCAACAAAATCGCACAAGAAAAACCCCGAAATTTCAACAACCCTCCCTCCTCCTGGAAAAAGGCTGAAAGTTTTAAAAATTTGGTTAGCGCAATTTTAAGATTTAACAACTACCAAGTCAAACTAATTCCAAATTTGTAAGGAATTTAAACCGTTTCCAATAGAAAAGCTAGATTTTTTTCTTTATTTCACTTTTCGAAGCAAAGTTTTAGGGATTTAGGTCGGAGAAATTAGACCTAAAGTATATTATCTAGAATGGAACTATAACATATACAATTTTCTCAAAAAAATCTGTGATCAAACTTATTTTTTATTAAGGAAAACCCCCCCAAAAAAAGGGGAAACTTGAACTATGACCGTAGTCAATTTCTAGGTTGCTATGTGTGAGTGAGTAAATAGGTAATGAAAATATTTCATTATATTGTTAACAACGATATATGGGTTATTATAGCAATACATTTATATAGAGTGGCCCACAAAGATTTGACAAATTAAATATTTATTCAAAATAATTTTTTAAAAAAAATTGGTGAAAAAAATTAGTATTTTTATTCATCCGTTCAAAAGTTATACTCATTTGAAAGTGAGGATGACTGATGACGGGAGGTGGAGTGCGGTAGAGTAAACCGCGTAGAATTATTTTTATCTGCGCGCGTTACCTAAGTAAATTAGTTAGCTATTTAGTAGAAAAAAAAGGAATGCAAAACAGTCAGTGAATAACATGAATAAGGAATCTCAAAGTTGACACACCAAATAAGATTTAAAAAAAAACATTAAGTTTAGTAGTTATTGAGCCAGTTCTGGGTCAGTTTCTAAGAAGTCGTCTTAGAGGCCGGAATGGAGTAAAACATTCTGAACATACCTTAAGGCCCTTTGGGATTATTCAGAGGCATATGGATTGGAAGGCCCGAATTGTTTTGGTGTTTGAAGGTTTTGCTAATTACCAGATAATAATACTATATTGGGTATTTATTGGGTTCATATTGGGTTAAAAAGGATAGTGTAAAGAAGGAGCTTGTTTTTTATTAGTATTTTCGAGTGTAGAAGAGTTCGAAGCATATTTAGTCGATAGTTGAGTGCTTTGCGTTTAAATGTTGTGATCGGGTTAAGAGCTTGTTAAATATTAAGCCTAAATATTTGATTTGAGAGCACCGGGGAATGGGAGTTTCGTTTAAAGACACAGTGTGACGCGAGCTGATTTAGTTTCGTTTGGTATTGTTTTACAATTTTTAGCCAGGTTTCTAGTGTTTTCAGGTATTTATATTATATTGTAAATGTAGTGAGAGAGGGAGAGTTGTGGAAAAACATATTCTGGCTGGCCACAAGTCGCCCACAACCACATTAGTATTGAGTTGGCTTAAATAAGATTTAAGTAAGAACAATTCAGAGTACGAAAATAAATCCTACATATTTCAATTTGAAAAGTACTTTGATTTCATATTATTTTTCAACGCGTTATCGTGTGCTAAATTCCAAGTTTGTAAAATTGTTTTTGTGGTTGTGTATTGATTTAGAAAAGTGATTTTGTGTGGGCTATTACTCATATGTTATTCACTTCAATACGAACTCGAGAAAAATAAAACGCCAAAAACAATGATACCTAACAATTGGAAACCTAAATTTGGGCCTCTGGTTGAAGAGTTATACACACGTTGGGAAAAATCGTTTTAGATAAAATAAAATAAAATATTATAGGTATATTATTTAAATATTTATTAAGTATATCATAAATATCCAGTAAGAACCAAGTTTTGTATAAATATTTATGATGTTATTAGCATTTTGAGAAATAGGCTGGTGGACTAACGTTAGTAATAGAAATTATAAATGTTTTTTTGTTTAAATTTTAGAAACTTTAAAATAATATATCTAGGTCAATGGTAACGACATTGTTTTTGGTTGGATAAATTTCCTATTTAGTACAAGTGGCGTATAACTATCAGGTAACTGTTTGAACAAGCCTACAAAACATCACATCAAAATAATATGTTTTCTTGATATTTAAATGAATAATATTGAAACTGTGTTTTCGTGTAAGAAACTAAATATAACATGTTTGGAAAATTAATAACAATAGTAAAATAGTAAAATTATTCATGACCTGATGCAGACATTTTAGGTGCCCTTATTTACCAATTATTGCAAGTGTAAAAAATATAATTCAGCAAAATTATAATTGCAAAAGTTAAAATGATGTGCAATTTGGGATAGAAGGAATGTTCAAAATTGTACAAAACTATATGAGGCCACAAAATAAAAATATGAATATATGACACTTTAATAGTTGTTTAGCTAGAACAACTTTAAATGTTATTTCACAAATCTGAAATATTCTTTCAACATAGTACCTACTACCGATTGACAAAACCAAAATATATCCTAACCCCTTTCCACCAAAAGAGATAGACAATTCTTCTTTTTTTCACTTTTTCAAGCAAAGTTTTGGAGGGACTTAAGTCTGAAAATTAGACCGGAGGAAGATCTAGAACGAAACTAAAACATATAGGAGGTACAATTTTCTCAAAAATCTGCAGCGAAACTTTTACCCATTAAGGAAATACTCCAAAAAAAAGAGGAAATCATAGCTTTGACCGTGGTCAATTTCCAGGTTTCCAGATAAAGAGCATAATAATAATTGTCATTAGGTTGAGAATTTGATCCGTTTGCCTCCTAAGACGCGCGACAGTTTACCTCCACGCTGCAGTGTACCTCAACATGTGGCAATCAAACGTTATCACACCTACACTATCACAAATCTGTTTAGAACATTTTAGCGTTGTCGCGCAGTTAGCATTAAAATCAGTATCACCATTATTATTAAATTCAAGTTTCGTTTTGACTTTTTGATAATAATAAATTGAGATATCTTTTTGTACACTGAATTTCTGTTAATTATTACTAGTTAAATTAGATTTAGCGCCAAAGTAACAATTATTTGTTTTCAGCATTGTTGTTACGGGTCCGATTCGTGAGAATATATTCATAATATTATCTTTGTCGATTTCTGTGATAAATACCTAACGTATTGGGTCGTGTTTAGTTATTTTCTTTCAATTTGCGTTACAATTGAGTTTTGTCTTGCCTGTTAATCATAAGTTTTTAGTAGCAGCCCTGGACAACGGTTTACGGTTCTACAGTGTGTGAGTACCTACCGCTTTGTGTTTCTATTTTATTTACATTATTGTCGTGTTTTCTGTCTTCCGTTGACTTAGAATGCTGCTTGTAAATAAACACAATCATAATCTATAGGTGTTTGTTTATTACTTATTGTTTACTCTGAGTTGAATCGAGTGATACGGCATCAACGCCACTTTAAATTATTCTAGTCCGCAAAATGGTCTATCGTCTAGCTTTAATCTTTATCGTGTTAGATTCTTACCTACAAGTCATACTCTTAGTTTTGTTTAATTCATCTAATTTAAATAAATTAAAATTTAGTTATAAATGTTTAAAAAAACAAAATAGACCATTGCAAACTTGGTTGGTTTCTTATTTTACAAATCATGTTAACTAAATTATCCTTTATTATATCGTTATTATTACTAAATTTCTTACTAATTAAAATAGTAAAATTGTGTAATTAAATCGTTCTATTAAACCTCTGTGCATATGTGACACAGAAATACAACTAATGTTAAATGTCAATTATAGAGTTTGGAAGCTGTTTAATATGTTGAAAATAAAACACGAATATGATGAAACGGAAGAAGAATCTTTTGAAAAATCGTTGGAAGTCATTGAACCTAAACCATTACATGTGCAGTTAAAAAACAATGAAATTTCTACAACAGAGGAGTATCTGGTAAAGAATGAAGTCGACAATACTAATGGGTAAAATAGTTTTTATAAAAAAAATTTTTTATCCTAAATAAAACTATCAAGTTTTTGTTATTATGTTGTCCTCCTCTATAAACCCGTCGTTGGTATTGATGTTAGCGTTTCGCTTACATTAAACCTCTATTAGAAACCACTTGTACGTATAATGATAGATTATTTTAAAACTACATCTACCTCTTATCAATATAATGTTAAACCAAAATATCAAAAAAATAAAATTGTGGGTACGATGACCAGTCAGAGTCTATAGTACCGCATTATGTTACAGTACATTCGCATGATATTTACAATGTTATATTGTTTTATACCATTCTACCTACAACGATTTCAAGTATTTTACCCTTGTAATATGTTTCTAGTCTCTGGGTCACGTTAAATTTTAACATACATGCATTTTCTTTATTCTTTTTTTTTTTGTTACTATTATGTATATATTTTTTTAATTTTAATACGATAATATAATGTATTGTATTTTTGTTTGTTGTAGTTTTGGCAGAAATAACGGTGAACTGAGTATCAAAATTGAAAAAGAATGCTTCCATGACTGTGTTTTCGAATCAGAAATAGAAATCGTTAAGCATGAACTGTTTGATGCTGAAGAAGAGCAAACACTGTCGTTTGACTGCAACTACTGCCAGCTATCGTTTAAGACAAAACGGAAAATTAAAAAGCACATTTTAAGGTAACCATTTACATAATAAACAAAAATAGAAATTAAGCAAAAATTACTGTTTTAAGTAAACATTGATTGACGGTTAAGTGATTAGGTTGTTCACTTAAATTATTAAAAGAATTCTGCTTGTCACGAATAACAGTAATAAGTGAGGTTTGATTACTAACAGTAAGCATAAGTTACTTTCAAGTCAGCCCTTGGGGATATTATGGTGCCTATATTTTGGCGACTTTTAATGGTACGCACAATGTAGTAAAAATTAAACAATCCTATTATACAATAATTATTATTTATTTAATAATAATATATGCATATTATTAAATAGAACTATGAAGGCTAATTTCGTTTAATTTATAAAATATATATGTATAAATATATATTTAAAATATGACAATACACACAGATTTTATGAATAAAATGTTTTCAGTTCTATCTGTTTTGTCTTATTTTTAGAAATTTCAAAATAATTGCTTAGTTTGATAACTAATCAGCATCATTGGATAAGGAACTTTATTTTTATATTCTAACAAAACATACATTCATACATTCATGTTCTTTACTCTTATTCTTTTATTTTGTAGCTATTATCAATGCTAATTTACTTATAATTTTCGATGAGATGAATATTTAATTCTATGATTCTGTTTTACTTTCCTACTTCTTCAACTCCACTTAATTTAATTTATTTTTTCTTAAAAAATCGCATTTAGAGTATTCCTACTGCTAGTGGTATGCTAAAATATTTTGTATACAATATTACATACTCACCCATTTTATATTCTTTAAATGTATAAAACATATAGACTGACCGTTACCTATTTAGATTTGAAATATAATCTTACGAAGTCATTTAAAATCCAAAATTTAGTGCATTGTAAACAAGTTAAATAAGTAAATTTTCTAATTTCTATATTTGAGAATATAAAAAATTAGATGTATATATTTATAAAATAACATAAGTAAAAATATTTTCAAACGGATAAATTACAACACTATTATGTGTCGTATGCCAAATCCTTGAAATTATTTCCTAAAAATTATGCTTGTTTGATGCATTAACACATATTACAATATTAGTTATATTAATATTTGCTAAAAAATATTGATCTTAAATTAATTTATTTTGTTTCATGCGTGTTGCAGTATTCATTATCCGTGTAACGAGATCGACACTTTAAATCATACAAAATCTATGGATTACCGTAATACTCGAAACAAAGATGGCCTATTTGATTGCGGTATTTGTTTAAAAAGTTTTTCATCGAGGTCATACCTGAGAATACATTGGCGCATTCATACGGACGAAAAGCCCTTTAAGTGCGATGTATGTGAAAAAACATTCGGTCACCGAACTTACCTAAAAACTCACAAAAGGATACATACCGGAGAGAAACCATACAAATGCGACGTCTGTGCAAAGACATTCAGGCAACAATGTGATCTTAGGAGACATGCACGTATACACACCGGAGAGAAACCCTTAAAATGTGATGTCTGTGTAAGAACATTCAGTCAACATTCTTCTCTCAACAACCATAAAAGGATACACGCCGGAGAAGTACCTTTTAGATGCAATGTCTGTGAAAAAACATTTGGCGCTCGGTCTTCGCTCAAAACTCATGAAAAGATACATACCGGTGAAAAACTTTTTAACTGCGATATCTGTGGAAAAACATTTGGTAGACTACATCACCTCAAAAATCATAAACGCATACATACCGGAGAGAAACCCTTTAAATGCAATGTATGTGAAAAAACATTCAGTCGACATTGTTCCCTCAAAACTCATAAACGCATACATATTGCTGGGGTACGATATAAATGCTCCGTCTGTGAAAAATCGTATGGTCGCCAAGATACTCTAAAAAGTCATCAAGCAAAAGCACACGACTAACGCCTCATATACCTCTCGTGACTATTTGCCAATTTTGAAATAGTTTCAGTAACAATATTTTATTTTTTGTTTTTTTTTCACTCACAAATTAATAAAAATAAATGCTATACGAGTAATGTTAATACTTACCAGTTTTTTTTATAGTTTTTCAATGTTTACTATCGTTTAACTGATCATTACTTTGACATTTTCCATTGAATTTATAATGCTTTTGACGGATTTAATCATTATTTTAGTTTTAATATTTTTATAATTTAATTTTTTAATTCCATACTTTACACATAAATATTAGTAGATAATATTGTTACTATAGTTATTTTGTTAAAATAATATGATAGTATTTTTTAATTACTGTTGTGGTTTTTTTAAAAACACCATAAAATAAATCCAAAATACAGATGTTTGCCTTGGAAAAAAACCAGTTAAAAAAAAAAATAACTAAATTTATTAATTATAAAATAATTCACTTAAATACGATTGGTCGATTAATTTAAAATATTTATTTATTTCTAGCCGACTAATGTTGTTTATGGGATCTATTTTTTATCTTTTAATTTTTATTTTTAAAAAAATTTTATTTTTCATCTGTATTTAAATATGTTTTTTATTAATTTTGCTACTTTTATATTTTAATAATTTGTTCGATGCATTAATTACATGTTGATAATAAGTGGTTATTATATTGTTTCTATTATTTATTGAAATATGTTTATAGTCTACTATACTAGCTGTTGTTTTTTTTATTATATGTTTCTATTTAAAATTAAAATTTGTTTCGATATTTATTTTAAATTAATCGACCAATCGTGTTTAAGTGAATTATTTTATAATAAATAAATTTAATTATTTTTTTTTTAAATTGGTTTTTTTTCCTAGGCAGACATCTGTATTTTCGATTTATTTTATGGTGTTTTTAATTTAATTTAATTAAAAAAAAAAATTGCAACTACTATTTTGTATCGTTGATTTCATTGACAGAAAAATAACGGAACTCATTATGAAATTTATACCTTACCATCTATCACTTAAGATTTCATAAGAGTGAGAAATCGACGATGTCTACTTAGTATAGATACAACATCAAAATGTTTATTATTAAACCATAGACTTCTATGGTCTAGTTAAGAAGTCTGTTACTTATATTTTACTACAGCATAGTACAGTGTAGTATATAATTATTTGTATTATACACAACCAATAGTTGAGGAATTATCACCAAACATGTCTCGGATGGTAATAATTATAATGTTATTCATCTAGTTAACACTAAAATGCGTTTTTAATATAAAATAAAATAAAATAAAATAATACACCTATTGCTGAAAATTTGTAGTTTAAAACACCGATAAACAAGTTGACAAAGTACAATTTCCCATCCCTAATTAAAATATATAAAAGTGTGTAAATGTAAAGTTCATTTTGAAATTAAATTCTACCGCTATCAAATGTATTTAGCAAGTTGTTGGAAAGACTTATGGCGTCCAAGAAAAATGTAACTCTGGGCAAGTAACTTGCAAATGGGCCAAGTGATGCTGTAGACACCGCTGTCTCTACTAATCGTGTCGGAACAGAATCTAAGTCCGGGCAAATAAATTTTGTAAAGGCGCCAAATGCTATTGTAGCCACTATTGTCACTCCTAAACACCTCAAAAACATTAGTGCAGACACAATACATATTGTGTCTATAAAAAAAGACGGATTGTCCGGACAAATAAGTTCGACAGACACGTCGAATGCTGTTGTGCTGCAAAAAGTGAATAAAATTACTTATACTTATTTGTGAATCTTAAAAGCGAGCTTCATCTCACTGATAATTGAATATAAAAATATATTTGATTAAATGTATTTTATTTCTTATAAAAAAATACAATATTATGTATTATGTTTGACTAATAAAACACTTTTGTTTCGATATTGGTTTTTTCTTAAAAAAATCCTGTTATTGGGTTATTTTACATCATTATACATTAAAAATTATATTATATTTTTTTATATGCTGGTCAATAATGTTGATAGGTACAAAGGGTTTAAACAGGCTTGTTAAAATCATTACTGTTATTATATCTGTACGCATCGTATCAGCATAAAACTATATATTTGCACATAGTATATTTACTGTTTTTTTTCTATTGTCTTAAATACAATATTATTTTGTATCATTTTTGACTAATAAAACACTTTTGTTTGGATATTTGTTATTTTCTTAAAAGTACTAAATTCTTTTCAAAATAAAAGTTACCAATTGGTGTATATTTTTGAATTTTTAATCTTGTCATAGAGAATAAATATTGACCGCGTTACAATTGTATCCAGTCACCCTTACTAAATGTATTGAGTGCATATGGTCCACGAGTAGGATGTAAATAAAGAGATAAGAAATAGATTTGGCAAGAGATAGGTGAGGTTAGCGAAAGTAGTAAATATACTACTTAAGGAATACAAGGAAATTCAAGTATGTTTTAATGTTTAGTTAGACACTTTTGCACACATTTTGAGCGGACTCGATAGCGCTTAGTATTGGAAATTGTTTACACTCTTTTCAGTTTTAATATTTTAGTAATTATTATAAACTGGTTTACATAATCGAACAGCTATACATAGAGCAGTGAGATACCGCCGGGTAACTAAAAGAAGAACCAACGCATAATGTCCCAACCATGCCTTATTAGTTATTGAGCCTATACTTAAAGGTGGAACTTACAGCCGTGCGGTCCGTATATGTACATATACGTATATATATATATTGTTTATTAATGAAATTTGTATACTAATATTAGTATTTACGGGATAGTACCACAGAAATTAGTCCTAACATTACAACAATTACAGTTTTAGCTGGAAAAGTTGTTAAAATCTAATTATTCGATGATATAAATTTACATTTAATTGTTCTACTTTTTTGTACGCAGTTTTACGTTTTTAAACATGTTAATTCCAGATGACAGTTGTGAGCCCCGGGACAAAAAAACTACTGTTGTTATGTATTATAATAATAATATTAATTGTGTATACATATTTTCTCATACAGCTACATTTGTTTTGGTTTTAAAGAAAATGCCGAATCATCCATCCATTGAAGATCTTAACCGAAGACTTGAAATCATAAACGTAAAGGTTAATGAACTACTTAAAGATTTGAAAAAGATGGAGTTTCTGTCATCAGTTTTAATTGATCCACGATTAGAGTTTCATAAAGTAGATGTATCAAATGAAAATGATGAAGATTCTAATAATTAAGTCCATTGGATTAACGGAATCTAGATTTGTTAATTTTTTAGACCTAACCAGCAAACGTCTCTTGTATGTATCGATCGTTAAACCGATTTGGTTAAATGGTATTCAACTGTGGGGCTGCGCCAGTAAGTCTAATATCGAACTCATCCAACGTTGCCAGAACATCGCTCTTCGTACCATTGTTGCAGCATATCGGTATGATAAGAACGACATCGTCCACCGCGATCTAAAAATAACATCCGTGCAGGATGAAATTACCCGGTTTGCCCGCAAACACGCAAAAAGACTGGAGCTTCATTCAAATACAGCTGCCATACAACTCCTCGACAACTCGCAAGACATCAGACGACTCAAACGACTGAAGCCATTCGACTTAGTCTAATTATTAGATTAAGAATGGGACTACTTCACTGGAAGTAGAACCCCACACATGTTTTGTATATGTATATATATATATTTTACTCATATGTATGTATTAATACTCTTTTGATTTATATTTATAAAGATGTTTAATCGTTTAAATAAAAATGCCCTTAAAAAAAAATTATAGTATTGAAACGATAGCTGAAAAAGTAACCTTTTTTCCTTTGGACCGAATTACTTACACCCCAACAAAACCTAATAGCGAAAAAGGGCCAAGTTCCAGACCCCCTCCCAAAAAAGTCAGCTTATCAAAGGAGTGATGTCTACATCGTGGCCAAGTCTGCTATTTCTTTAGTTCATAACCTTACTTCATTTTTATTTTAATGACCAACACTTCTCTTTTATTTGTATTGCTTAACATTTGGCAGTTTCTGAATGAGGCATAAAACAGATTTAGCTAACACTTTGATTTGCTGACTTTTTTTGGAGGGGATCTGAACCTCTTTTCTTTTCTTCTGAGTTATCGCACTCGTAACTCAAGGGAGTATATTTGGTAATGATGTTTTATGCTTCATTCAGAAACTGATCAAGTGCTAAGAAATTCAAATGAAACAGCAGTATTGCTCATGAAAGTAGGAGTGAAGTGAGGTTATGAACTAAAGAATTAGCAGACTTGGCCACGATGTAGACATCACTCCTACTTGACTTTTTTGGGAGGGGGTCTGGAACTTGGCCCTTTTTCGCTATTAGGTTTTGTTGGAGATATCATTCCTCTTTTCTGGCTTAAGCGAGGTGACGTTGTATTAAGATTTTACAAGGCATTGGTGGAAGCATTTTGAAAATTGAGAACAGAGAGCCGCAAGTTTGATTCACGCCGCCGTCTCAAAGATTTTGCTTACTTTGTACTTGTATTGCAACTTTCAGATTTTTCCATTTAGTTACACTATTAACCTGCCTTAGTGCCAAATGTCACGTTTCTACCTATACGGGAAGTGTTTTATAATTTTGATGATGAGTGAGTGAGTGAGTCAGTAACAAAAATTAAAACTTTGCAATTCTTCCCTTTTGAAAAGGCTTACTATTAAGGGCTCAAATTTGTACAGTATCCTAACTACTCGAGCTTAATCTATGTTTTAAATTTCCAATATCAGGTTTGAATACTTTACAAATAAGGAAATATTATACTGACGATAAACCAGTACCCCTAACGACTAATTGGCGGCTTATTATATATTTTTAACTGATTTGTTTTTAAAAAAAATCAACCGTGTATTTTTCATTCAATTAAAGTACCAAAAGAGAGGTATTAGATTTCACAAAAACTACCGCGTTCATATGGAACATAATGTGGAACATAATTAATGCGTACATAATTTTTTAAAAATGTAATAAATTACAAAGTATTTTGAAGAGGAGCTTATAATGTAGCAAATAGGCATAGGTACATATTTTTTTTTTTACAAGACTTAAATGTGGTACTTCGATACTACGACCAAAGTAATGGGTTTTCGAACAAATTAAAGATTACACACGATAGTATTTTACAAAATTCTTAAGTAGGTACAACCCAAGTTAAATGCATACCGTGTACAATACTATACTATTGCGCTGTATACAATACAAAATTGGAAATTTCCGGTGTAGACACTTGCTAAATTTGAATAAGTAGGTAATTAATAAATTAAAACTCAAATACTATATAACTAGTACTGTAGTACTGTGCATATTATATTTATATGCTGGTCAATACTGTTGATAGGTACAAAGGGTTTAAACAGGCTTGTCAAAATCATTACTGTTATTATATCTGTACGCATCGTATCAGCATAAAACTATATATTTGTACATGGTATATTTACTGTTTTTTTCTATTGTCTTTAACTAAAGATTTCTTAAAAACAATTACAATGTTGTACTCGACTGCTGTTGTATCGTTGATCGTTTACTCGATCATGATCGGTACTACGTGTCGTCCAATACCAATCTCAAAAGAAGTCAGTTTGGACTTGGACACTCCTAAAGTGATCGACTCGTGCCACACCGATATGAAAACCGGATTCAACAAAATGCAAAGCGACCTGTCCAGTGCGGTACTAAATACTAGTAGGTTGATGGAACGACTAATGGCTTTATGTTCAAATGCTGTGGCTGGCTCCGCTAATTGTATTGAGAAAACATGCAAGTCCAGAGAAATAAGGTAAACAGACAGGCCGAATGCTGCCGTGTTGGAAAAAGTAAACAAAGTTACTTATTTGTGAATCTTGAAGCGAACTCCATCTTGCTGATAATTTAATATAAACATATATTTATCTTAATGTACTTAATTGTTAAAAAAAAATACAATACTATGTATTATTTTTTACTAATAAAAAACTTGTTTTGATATTGTTTTTTTTTAAAATAACTTGTTTCAACCCTTTTTACATCATTATGCATGCATAAGCCATAAATATTTTAAGGGGAACGGAAAGCGCTATTTATTAAGGAGGCAATATTTAACGAAAATTTATTAAGAAGCCATTTTTGATATGCCAACTAATTTTTTTTATTAGTTATTTTTTCCGAGTTATGGCGAAAGTTTGATATATAATGAATTTCGCAGCAGTCATTTTCTGGCGTGTCTTTTGGGCGGATTTCAGTTTTTATTTTTCTCAGTGACGGATTATCGCCTATGGGCCCCGTGATAATGGATCAAAATATTAAAACTTATATGCTAATAAATAATTATCGAAGCACTGTCTCAGATGTTGTATACAGTTATTCTGAAACGTTTACATTTCAGAGATATTTTTGGATTTCCATTTCGAAAAATACTCTTTATAGTGAGAATTCCTATAGAGTTAATTTCCAGGAACTGATAATGACGACAACGTGACGTACGACGGTCGAAGATAGTATACATAGTATAACACAAAGAAAATACCAATAAAAAGTTGTCTTAAATATTGCACTTATTAGTAAAATACGAAACTATGAGTTACTTGTAGACATCATAAAAAAAATGTCCTAAAACAATGATAAATTAAGAGTGTAGTTAGACGTGTCGGAGTACAAACAATTTTTGTTTAAAATTTTGACCCTGAGTCAGCATAAAAATTTAATGAAATTTATACAAACATGAATGTTTTTCAATTTTTAGCTACTTAAAATTAAATAAAAAATCGTTGAAGGATATTATGAAAAAGAACACTTCAATTACAATTATTCAATGGAAATTCCATTTCGATATCATAATTAGTCACTAATTAACGTGGTCGTGAACTTAAGGTGTTTTAACAATTAAGATACAGAATATGGCATCGCCTGAGTGCAAAAAAAAATTGTTTAGTTCTTTTTTTTCTATTTTTTGATTTAATGGAATTATTTGCATATGATATACAAATTTGAGGCATTTAGAAAATCCACTCGCACACACATTAGGTGATTTGGCATTGAATAACGCAGCTATATTGTTGGAAATCAGTCAACCATAAGGTTTTCGAATAAAAGTCTAGACGACGAAATAAAAGGTTTAATTCAATTTAACGTTTTATCAAGCATCAATAGTCACAAGAGAATATTTTTACTATAATCGGAGCAACGTTGAGGATAACTAAAATGGAAACGATTATTTTCAGTTCGCAAATGTCTCTGTTAATTTCTGGTACATTACTCTGGTCCGCGAAAGTTTGTCTCGCGTTGGCCATGTCGTTTTCTAGCCGACCGATTTCCCGGTTATCCTCGTCCCATCCGTCTTGCAGGTTATTCTCCTCGACATAGCGGACCGTCTCCACCAGTTTGCCGTGTAATTCATCGGCGAGATGGAACGTTTCGCCGGTTTTGCTATTTAACAGTTTCGACACGTGTAGGCAATCTGCTAATTTGCCGGTCACATTTGTCATGCGCTTGGCCGCCCAAAGTCTCTCGTCTGCCAAAAGTAACTGGAGGTCGTGTTGCCGCCGTTTTACGACCGTCATTTGCTGTTGTAAATCCAAATTGTCTTTTACTATTTTCAACTTCGAAAACGGCTCCGTATGGCCGTCATCTGTAGCACGCTCGACTCGTCGGATCTCCTGGGGTTCCGAATAAGCTCTCTGACCGTCGTTCTTAGCCCCAATCGCATAGTCCATGTGTAGTACCAGTCCTTCGCACGGGCTGTTTTTTAGACGCTGTAATTTTTCATTCGGGCATTCGTTTTGTCGTTGCAATTGTTCTGGTATCGTTTGGTATTTGAGTTTTGCGTTCCTTTCGTTCGGCTCTGGAAGTTGGACGATGGTAGTCTTGATATTTTCCTCTTTACTACCGTCCGAATCTATTTTCGTGCTCCATGAATCTTCGTGGACTTCGGCCAACCGATCAGTAAACATAGCTTTTTGTTTCTTAATTTCGTTCTCCAACCACGTGGACAGGCCGGCCATCTGTTTTTTCAACTGCTCTTCCTCTTCCGTGACCTCATCGTACAGCGACAACTTCGCTTCCAACTGTCTAATGTGATATTTTAAATCTCCCATACTGGTCGCCGATTCTTTATATCCAATTTTATTCTATAACAAAACATTTTCGATACATACATGATCGTCAATTTCTACTCGGTTTAATGTGATTTTTACTTACATAACCCGATGAGTTCATTTTGTTAAAACAAATTATTTTGGGTAATATATTTTGATTGTTTTAAATATTGATGTTTATCATCAACTAAGCTTGATTATTTTCATTAAAAAAAAAAAAAAACTCATAGTGACAGTATATTAAGCCAATAAATACGGTTAGTAATATAAACAGCTGATTGCGCTAAAAATAATATATTTTCATTTTAATAATCGAAAATCAAAGAAATAGATAGAGAGGAAGGTAAATATAATATTTGTTATGTGAGGTGTATGTGTGTGTGTTATTAATTTATCCTAACTTCTTCTAATTCTACTATTACTTTAAAGTTATTGTAGTAAAATATTTAAACGTACCTTATTCTACGAACACCGCAACTATGACTATGCAAATGAAATCATTAAAATAATAAAACACCTGTTGTCAACAGCCCAAAAATGTGTGGACGCGCATCAAAAGACATTACAACGGTTATGAAAATCAACAACGCCATACCAACAACTCAAGATGAATAATTTAAAACTATTATCTTGAAATTGCAATGGAATTCAGCCAAGAATACCTGAACTCACCACCTTTGTTCAAGAACACAAAGTCGATTTAATACTACTCGGCAAAACCCGTCTGGACCCAAACTCCAAACTATCAATACCGAATTACCCCACTTACCGCACAGACCGTCCAAAATTGTCTAACAAACCAACGCATAGAGGAACAGAAATTCTCGTAAAGAAAAATATACCACATCAACACACAATCCTGCAAACAAAAATGGAACCGACTACAACCTAACTCAAACTTAACGGTAAAATATTACAAGTGACAGCAGCATACAATAGTACTAAGGCAAAACTACACCGAAGCGACCTAGACACACTAACAATCTATAATGGACCCTTCCTGGTAGCAGGCGACTTAAATTCCAAACATCCCAGCTGGAACAGCAGACTAGGAAACAACACGGGCAAATAACTACTACAACACGCTGACACACTCATATGCAGTCACCACTCCCGAAACATCAACCAGACGTCCTAGACATTGCGCTGATGGATCTACAGGCAACCCAATTTACAATAACAAACCACAATTACCTTTCATCCGACCACAATTTCATTCAAATAGATATAAAAAAAATTCCGCTCCCAAACTGTCCACCAAGACCAAAAATCAAAAGTAAAATTAACTTGAAAAATTTTAAGAGCATCTCTCACACAAAATGGTAGTTTAAACATTAAACAAACTAAACCGACGACTACTCAATAAAAAACCTACAGACACACCGCTCCAAACTACGAGACAAGTAATGCCCCACTGGGTAGTCCTCCTCCGGTTCTCTACGGATGCACATAAGGAAAAAAAACCACGAGACAAAAAATATACGAAGCCGACGGAAAAGTGGAACTTTTCACGAATACCATCAACATACTAAATCAAGAACAAACAATACCTGCTCGTCTAACTACATGTGCCACTCAGGCAATCGCAACACTCATTTTGCAATACTTCAACTGCAAAAACAACTTGAGCTCACCACAACATACATGGGAAAATGGAGACTCGAGCTTAACGCTGATAAAACTAAAACCATCCTGTATGGAGCTCAACTCAGCAGAAAAATTAGGAAAATCATAATACAAAACAAGTCCATCGAATAAAAACGAAACATCAAGTATCTTGGCATAACGCTTGACAAGAACCTTAAAATGCACCACCACCTTACAAACCCTATACAAAAGGCAAAGGGTGTCAGTGCCGCACTATATCCAGTATTAAACATACCAATCAAGACAATACTACAAATATACTAAATATACGTTAAACCCATCTTACTCTACGGCTCGGTCGTATGGAGCGCACCCATCAGCAATACCAGTTGGAAAAAACTCGAAGCAGTACAAAACATTTATGCGTAGAGCTAATGTAATAAAAACTCAAACTAAACGTCACAAAGACTATAGCCGTACTCTACGGAAACAAGCAGCTTTCTATCCAGTCCTAAATAGCAAAAATGGAATCCCAATGGACAACCGGCCGTCAATCTATAAAATGTACATTAAGCCGATTATAATGTACGCCACAGCGTTTTGGACACCTTCCTGAGCGATTTAAACTGGTAAAAAATAGAGGCACTCCAGTTATAGTACGTCGCCTAATGTACTATAACTGGAGCCCACAACTAGTCAATAACCAGTCGCTAAAAAGAGCACTAGAGATCAGGACAATTCAGGACGATGCCAGGTGAGCCGCACAAGTCACGATTCGCCATGTCCAAGATAAATACTAATTGAAAATCCTAAGTTGATAATCTTCGAATGTGACCATGTAGTTGCTGATGTTTCAGACTCATCGCAGAGTCCCGACTTCAGAACGATCAAACATCATCAAGTTGATCATATTTTAATCTATATGAAAGCTTGAACGCATCTGTCAGCAATTTTTTTTCGGTCTTCCGTAAAAAAATTCAACGTTAAAAATCGATTTGTAATAACTAACGTTTGAATATTAAAACACACTTGGCTGAAAACTATTTTAACTATTTTGTATTAGTGAGACATTGCCGAATTCAGTCATACGAAAGTCAGACGGGGGACAAAATAGCCGCGCTTAAATAGCGAACGACAAATTCAAAATATGCAACAGATACCAACTTTACTAGTGAGTACACGGCACGTGTCAATGATGCCATTTCGATAGAAAATGTCAAACGGGTACACTTACTCTGTTTTTGTGATTTTAGTCGGCACCGATCTTACGCACCACCGTGAGGACCCTGAGAGCTCCCGCGAGCAGGTTCATGTCGGACAGTTGCTGTAAGCCACCTTGTCCAAGCGTGGCCAATCAAGAATGCGTCAAGAAAGTCTTGCAGTGTCAGCGACCGATACCGCCAAAACCGGTGTGTACGCCGCCCAAAGGGGTGAAGCTGGGCAAACCGTGCGGCGACCGGGTGTGCATGCCCTGCTGTCTCCCCATCGATAAGCCCGTGACCAACATACCCGTAGCCGACCCTAGACGGCCGAGGTGCATTCAGCTGTGCCCACATCCCGCGTACGCCGAGTGCAACTCGTGGAAATACGAGAAAAGCCGAAAGTGTCGCGGTGGTATACAGTGTATGCCGGACGACCATGTCACATGCATGGGAGAGTGCTTCAACATGCCCACGGAACATGCGCTGACCAGGAAACATTACATGGACAAGCAGTGTATGGGCTGTAAGGGCTGTGTGACACTGCCGAAAAAACCAGACCCGTGCTGCAAAGACGGATGACCGATCGACTATAGAATTTGCTCAGCACCGCTGAGACATGTAGGCCCGCACTGGCACTAAATTAATTTAAACAATTATAATGGTGAATATATTTTTTTAACTCGGATGGCCACTTGTTATCAACTATTATTGATCCGCCAACGGGCTCCTCTCAAGGCGGTTGGCCCTATGAGGTACGAGGCGTAAGAAAATGTTAAATGAATAAATAACAATATGTTTGTTGTGTTGCTGAAAAAACTACTTCGCATTATTATTATTCTTATTTTCTGGTTACAATGGTACTGAGTTGGATGGTTTCCCTCGTACACCGGTAGGTCCACGACGGTGCTAGCGAGAAGTCATTATAGGGTAGTGTTTATATTTTATAGTTTAAAAATTTAGTAATCCAATTATTGAATAATACCTACGTCACGAATAAATAAAGGCGGGTAAAAAATAGTAAGGTTTTTTTTTATCTCTGTATCAAACAGGCTGAGAATGGAACGTTTTCGTTTTCCTTTCCTTTTTTTTCTCAAGCTACGCCTAGTTTTGTTCTAAGGGGCAACTTAGGGAGTTTGTGACTTATACTTAAATTGACATATACTGGGTCATAAGACATTTACATGCATATTTATAAAAAAGGAGATCTTTTTTATTTTTTTATTTTTATTTTTTATTCTGAATTAAATTTATAAAAAAAAGGGAAGGGGTTAGTGAATAAAGATGTTAAGTGACATATTTTGTAAGATAGTTTTTAATTTGCATAGCTATAAAAATAGTTAGGATATACTACACAATTTAGCAAAATATTATAACAGTTGAATGTCTGTTAAGCTTAAAAAGTTCGAAGCATTTGAATTTAGAACCGATTTTAAATTAACACCTTTATCCACTCACCCTTTCATATAAGTTATGAAATTCAAGGTTTTTTTAAAGATTTATTTAAAAAATGTATTTTTTTTAGTGTAACTTATTAATGAAAATCATTATAAGCTTTAGTCGTCCAATAAAAAACTCATTTTTATTTTATTTTTCATAATTTGGAAACATTTCATGAAAAACTAATGAAATATTTCGAATAAATAAATTCCATGGAATATTAAACTTTATTCTGATACATCATACTATTTACTTGTTTGATTAATAACTTGTTTACCAAGTAATAACCAAAAATTCTGAAATTTTTACAGCACTTCTATGTATGTAGAAAATTTGGTAAAAGTTTTGTAATAGAGACTTTTTCTTTAGAGTTTCAAGTCCGTGGCCACATTCACGTTGTGTCGTTTGGTAAGCAATCAACATTTACGACTTGTAATTGTTATTTATACTTTTTTTTTGCTATTTTAATTCTTAAAAACTAAAATGTTTTTTTTTCTTTTTTTAGTTTGAATTTAAATAAAATTTTTTTTTATAAACACTCACGTTAAAATCACCAATTTATTTTGTTTTAGGATAACGCCTAGCCTATTACGTTAACTAGATTTTCTGTCATGGAAAAAAGGCCTGTAGGATTATACTTATACATGTAGATAAACTTAGAAGAATGACGTTTGAATTATTAGAAAATATAATGGTAGTGTGATCAAATTATTTTTTTAACCAGCTTATTTAAACTTTATTAATTTATAATTTGACTGAACCATTTGTATAATCTACTTTTTAGTAATTATCAAATAGTTTATTTTGCTTTTGTTTTGGAGATGTTTAACATTAAGAATTATATACATTTTTTTTTAGTTTTTATACAAAAAAGGAATAATAAAAAATGGATTTTTCAAATTGATTGTAGAAACCGGAATTTTTACTAGTTAATAAGTGCTAAATATAAAAAAATATACCTACATACATCAAAAGTTTAATTTTTTGCTTTTTCGATTACAGGACTAATTTTGAGTGGTCAACTACTGGTATTACTTTTATAAACATTTGTATACACACCATAATTGTTAATAAACCTATTTAAAATAATCAGTATTAACTGTGTTTTTATATAAAATTCAACTTGTATAAATCAAGTGAACTCGGAAAAACAACATAAATTATACATATTATACATATAGTCTAAATAAAATGAAACAAAAATTCAGCTGCAAATATTTGTAATGATTAAATTAAGGTGAAGTACTGACACAATTATAGTTTATTTCTAAAAAATACTTTTTATATATAATAAATTATTTACAAATATAAATTATTTTTTTGGGAAATTGAAAAAATAACTCCACCTAGCTTTTTAGTTAAGGGGTAGTTTTTAAAAACTACATAAAACTTGAATTCAGTGATCCCAAAAACTTGATGAACAACATGATTTGTCTTGACCATTGAAAAATTACCCCTTAGCCCGATAAACCCCTCTAGCTCCTCAATTAGGATGGGTTGTTTTTAAAATAGGTACCGAAAATGATTTCGATTGTGGTAAAGTATCATTATATATTATCATGTGTCCTATTAAAATGTAATGTCGTCTGAAATTCCCTTGTCAAAGTCAAAACATTCCAATGATTTCCATCGAACCGTATCTCGGTCGGGTTAGGTTTGATTAACACGGCGACAAGGTCGAGGACACAGTCGAAAACAAGATGATTCGACATTATTATTATTAAACACTAGTATAATATTATAACGTATAGGATAAAATCAAATACAACTAATGTAAATGTGCGAAATCAAAATCAAATCGACATTTGTCACGGCTGTGTCCGTAAAATTCGATTTTGTCGCGTTGGATTGATAATTGTTGTACCTATTTAAAAGCCGACTGACAAATCACATGTGAGCTATTGTCTCAGTGATGTGTGCCCGTTGTAGTCGGTTTAACAATATTTAATACACAGTATTTATCGATATTTTTATTAGAAATGTTTTCGACCTTAACGTACGTTCAACAACAGCGACTTTTCAAAGAATTCCCCGAGCTGTCGCCTAATCTCATCAGACGATACGAGAAGACTTTTATCAGGTAAGCTACAAGAACCGTGTAAGCAAAAACATCTCATTTGCTTGAGGTCATGTTGGCTATAAACGACAATGCTGAGCTATTATTTTTTTTTTAGTAAATTTCAATTTGACGAGCTCCTTATTTACCGAAACATTCAAGTTACACCGAAAAGTTTTATACATTAATATAGTTAATTCGTCGTATATAATTGCTGTTCTATAAATATGTAAAAAAATTGGTACTTTGATGAATTTTAAACAAGAAATAGTTAATAGATCTTCGTTGTCAATTTAGAATGTTTATTGCATAAAATAGTTAGGCAACGCTATTTTAAATACAAAGTACAAAAAACTATTCAAATTATTAATAATTAATATTTAGCCTATGGAATGCTTCAAACATAATATTCACTGTACATCCATAGAAAAAAAGTCTTACAAACGTTTGTACTAAACTTAATGGCATACTACATAAGGAAATATATATTAGCTGATTTTTTAGCTGATTTTATAAAATATATTTAATAATTATAAGTCAAACAAATAAACCAACTAAATTATTAAGTTACCTATTGCTCAATTTATTATTATTTTATTTCTTTAGAATCAGAATATTGTATCACCATTTACAAGTAACTAGCCATAACTCATAACACAGTAAAACATGACTAATACAATTTTAAATTTAAAGTCAATACATTTTTTAATATAAGTCTAGTAATATTTTTTAAACAATTTAAATATTTAATTAAAAATTGACCAAAAAATTATGTGGTAATTCCACCAAAAGAAGTAAGTTTAAAAAGCGTACAGTTTTATAATATTTTGTTTGGCGTTTTAGTATATAGTATAAGTCAGTATTTTGGGACGAAGAAATTTAATTTACCAGGTACCTATATTTTTTTCCATAGCCAACCACAGTCATCAATTAGTCGATCATCTTTGCCTGACTTGAAAAGCGTATTGTGTTTACTACATGGTTTTTTTAATAAATATAATCGAATCAATAATAACGTTTCTGTTGTCGCAAGAAGTCAGTAAATGTTCAAACAACAATAACTATTTAGCTGAAATTAAAAAAAAAATAAAGTTTTAACCGAACGCCTTTTGCTCTGGTTGTTCATTTTAAAGTCAATCGTTTGTTTAAGTGCTTATTTTTAGAGTGGCCTTTTGTTTAAGTGAAGTTTTTCAAATCAAAAGTAATAGTTGAAATTACCATTATTTAGAAGTTTACGGTGTCACGCAACATACATAATAAGTATCAGCTAAATCATTGTCATTTTCAGTTAATATTATGATTTAAACGTACTCCGTTTAAATAGGAAAAAAAGGAAGAATTGAACAAATCAATAAATTATTTAGTAATTTTAATAACAAAAATATAAACTACTACTTTAGAATTTACAAAATCAGACTGAGACGATTCAGAGTGTGATATTAGTAATGACTAATGAAGGTAGATATTTTCATCTATCATTAATAATAATAATTCATATGTTGTTAAAGTAAATGTTTTGTCAATTATCAAATTTTTTTCGATTTTTTGTCTGTTACATGGTTTTATGTGTTCAATTTATTAGTGTATAAGATTTAAAATTTGTACACAAAATACCATATACCAAGTAACAACGAGACTGAGTTAGTCAGAAAAAAAGTATCTGTGATCGAATTTAGTTGTAAAATATGTATGAGGAAATACTACAAGACTTTTTTTAAACAATTTATTTACTTTTAATTTGAAAATTATATAATATGTCATATTATCCTGTATTATGAACTGACTTATTACTTGTGATACAAACTTTATATAGGTACTGTGTTAATATCAGTATTCCTCATAACAGATAACGTAAAAATGTTTTGTGATATTACTATACTAATTATCTTACTGTTATTTCAGTGAGTTCACACTTCACTAGTCAATAAAAATATGTATTAACCCTGAGCCCAAAATTATTTTTACCTAATAACTAAATTGATAGTTAAATTTTCATACAACTCTTGAAAAATAATAAAAATTACAAAATACTAAATATCTTACAATAAATCTTAATAACTTAAACAATTATTTAAATAAATGTTATCGATATTACAAATCTAAACTAATAATAATTAAATGGTAGGAAGTTCAAAATTGTTTTTACTGTAATAAAATTATACGTTACTGTACAATTAATTTGTTTATCCACTTTTCTTATTTAAATTTTTATTTTTTTTACAGTTTTAGCTTCGATTGGTTTTAAAATAATGTTTCTTTTGTGTCTGTAAACACAATAAATTGTTCCTCTAGACTTATTTACTTGATTAACACCTATATAAATTTGAAATCGTAAAACCGGAAAACCCCGAAAAAATTTACCGGTTTTTTAAACTTCGTCTTTGTCTTGCTTAACCTTGGCGAAAAACGGTAGGATCGAGTCAACATTTTAATAGGATATATTAGACATGCTTTTGTCCATCTTCTGTAAATTAAAATCTGAAATTCGATAACTCTGCACCTCTTCACGGGTGTTCACATCTTTTTGTTTTTTATTTTTAGGCGCAAATTTAAGAATTTAGAACCGAAAATTTGACTGAAGATAAGTTTAATATAGTTCCACAACTCGTATAAAAAATAAATCTGTAAGCAGATTTTTTTTCTCAGTTAATTTATGAAAAACTTAAAACTTCAAAAATTTTAATTTTGAACACTATTTTAGATTTATGAAATTTAAATTTAGTGTACATCTTTTATTTATTTTAGTCTTAATTTGTTTTATTGTATAGATAATAATCTGACCTCACCCCCTTTTCACGCCACAAATAAAAGGTAAAATTAAAAACTGAAATCAGCGACCCTAAAACATAGTTTGAAGTCTTTAAAAAAAATACTGCGCAGTGCATAATATTTTACCTAGATAACATGTCAGGCCTCTGAGCAAACGAACAAGCAACATGCAAATTAGGTCAGTTATTGGAATCATTAAGGTACTCTTTACCTCGATTTAAATTATTCCAGAAATTGTCAATTTCTAATTAGTACAAAGCGAAACTGTACGTTTTCAGTTAGAATACATTTTTCTCAATCATTTTCGACTACATCGACATAAGAATTTGGCAATTATGATGAATAATTGAAAGTAAAATTTTTTTTTTTTACTTTGAGGTATGACACTAACAACGACGGATACTTGGACATAGACGAACTTAAGAGCATGATGATGGTCAGAGGTGTACCTTGGACTCATTCGGCAATCGTACGGCTCATAAGAGATGCAGACGAAGACGGTGACGGAAAATTATGTTTTCGAGAGGTAATGATAATAAAATACATTAAAAAAAAACAACCTATATTCCATCGATAATACATTTTGCCATAACAGGTTGAGTTTTAGACTTTTCGGATAATTATGTAGACAACAAACACATTATAATGGACATAATTCTTGAAATATAGGTCCTGGGAACTGTTTAAAAAAACGGTACACTGTATTATAAGAGTATTTATTACAAATTAAAATGGCTACAACGTGGATGTAAAAATAACCGTCCATTTCTACTGGACGAATTCGGTTTAAAGACCATATTGTGACTTTTGTGTGATACTTGGATTGTTTACAGTTTTTGATAACTCATCGAAAAAATGCGGAATGGGCTCGACGCGTGTTGTGTTCTTTACCCGAAATCGACGTCGGCCGAGTAGGAGTGAGAGGAGCTAAAAGATACTTCGAAGCCAAACAACCTCAACCAGAAGTCCACCACGCCAAACATAATATACATTGATGTCAAAACGCGTTAAACTAGGTGTGTATTTAAGTCTGACTAACTTTATGCCGTTGTCAAAATACAGGGTTGGGCAAGCCATTAAGTGAAAAAAATAACGATTAAAATAAAACGAAATGATTTATTTCAATGACTATAAAGTTCGAATAATATTATTAAATTTATCACGAGTACAAAAGGGGAATTATGATTAAAAATTAATTAATTTAACGTTAACTTTTTTTTAACAAAACAGCATTTATTTGTATTTTATAAAAATAATATGAACCGTTAACATAATAATATATAGTTTACTTAACTATAAAGACCAATATTTTGAAAAAAAATGAGCAATATTTACAAGTAATGAATTTACAACAAAAAAATATCTGACTTACTGAGATAGGTAAATTATAGCTGAAATAATACTTAAATAATTGAAATTATAAATTTCAGATGAAAAATGAATAATTGTCACTAAAGAAATGGACTAATCGAATAATTAAATAAACTGATATTTTCTAATTTATCAAAGTCTACTCTCAAATCTGTCAAAATAATGTTACATGTTCAACGACAAATGTTTAAATCGTTAAACAACTGGTCATTTTTCAGTGTTTTATTAAAATATGATTATTTCAATAAAAAAATATGATATTCCACAGACAGCTCGACAGCAACACCATTTTCTGATCATCTAAATAATCTTATCGTCAACATAACAAATGTACTTATTACTGTGTGATTTATTTTATATTTTCAGTTACCATAATATGAGTCAAGACATTTAATCAAGGATAACACAACGCACAATGTAATTAGATATATAATTTAATTTTTAAGATATTCTTGAAATACTTAGATGATGTATTTTTCAGTTTTTTTTAATATACACATTATGCTTGTACACACATAATATAATTAATTTATTATACATAAAAAAAAATTATATATATATATTATATTCTACACTGATTGAACAAACATATATATTTTGTT
Organism: Adelges cooleyi; assembly: GCF_023614345.1. Taxonomy (NCBI): domain Eukaryota; kingdom Metazoa; phylum Arthropoda; class Insecta; order Hemiptera; family Adelgidae; genus Adelges; species Adelges cooleyi. The sequence continues at coordinate 57,003 of NW_026095937.1, read as the reverse complement.
TGACTACTGTTAATCTACCTACCAGTCATAAATTATTAATGGATTATTAGGTTAATTAACGTCGAATTTGAATTGGACAAATCGTTGAACACCGGTGATAATGGTGTGCTTAAACTTAAATGTTTAAAAAATAAAATTTCCATGCTGGTACCTATTGAGTTTGTTACAAAAAAATAATGTCTTTACAAATATACGAACAACTTTCATTACTTTCATTTTAGTTCATTTGTTTCACTGTGTTATTAGGTATATCCATTCTATGTTTTCAGAATATCTACATATATTTGGCTTTACCATTCAATCGTATCCTCGTCCCTTTCACCAATGGTCTCTGATCCTTTTATTTCCAATAAGTAATGAATATGCTGCAATGAGACACTCGAAGTTATAAACTTGACAGACTGCACAGAGCTAATTTTTTCTGATTATTTTCGCGATTGGCTTATCTACAAAATACATACTTATTTTTTCAAATTAATAATTATAATACACTGAGTACCGATCATAAAATACTTTTTCAATATCATTAATCTTTCTAACTAAACTCCTAAAACAAACATCTTATACGTGGATACCTAGTTATGTGCTCGATTTAGACTGTACTAGTTTGGATTGTGCTTGGATTAGACTGTGCTAGTCTATACTGTGTAAGTTTAGACTGTACTTAGTTTGAACTCAGGCGTAGTTTTTTAACTTGAGGTTTGAAAATTAGACTGAAGGTACATTTAGAATGAGACTCTAATGTATACTATTTTCCAAAAATTTTTTGTCAAACTTTTATTTTATTAAGGAAAATCTAACAAAAAGGGGAAAATTACACTTTAAACGATGTAAATTTCTAAATTCAATTGGTTCATAATAAAATAAAGATTAAATTTGCTGATCAATAAACTGACTGCGCGAATAATTTAGCCAGGGTATTTAAAAGCAAAACTTTTATAGCTCTGAACAAGAAAATAATTCTAAAAATAATAGCGAATCCGTCTAGAAACCATCATCCCATGATGGCAGCGTTGAGACTTAAGCGTTGGCCCGTTAAGCTTAATGATGATGATGATGATGATGATGAAAAACAATAACTTCTCAGAAACTACATACGTTGTCATAATAACAACTAAAAACTGTACTCATTACTTATTGTTTGTATTTCTGGCTACTATATGGTACAATACAACATTGCTTAGCAGCCAACGATGGTGACGACGACCTGAAGTTCGTCCAAACCAAAATCAACTCGCAATCTTCAAAGTTTAATATTTTGTTGTATATAATATTTTTTTTGTGCTTGATTTAACTTGTTATAATTATTATTAAAGACCATGCCACTGAGCGTAATCTCAAGTGCGATGCAGACGTGCAAGCCAACGGACAATGTTTGTCAGGAAAAACTAGGATTTTTGGCTCGCTCCATGAACTTTGTATGGGTTTTGACTTCCTTTGATTATGATGCACTAAACGAACTATTGACCGAAGTACACAAAAGCACCCACGGAGACGTTTCCAGTCAAGCCCACCAACTGGCGATTATTATATGTTTATTTTTGAACCAATTTCAGTTATATATTATTTTTTTGGGGTGTTTTGTTTTTATTATTGGTTTTTTGGTTATTATCATTACTTTCATATTGATTATTTTACTATGGTCTATACAATTTCTACTAGTTGTTTTATTGTTATTATTATTATTTTTTCTGTGTATTCATTTCCTATTGTTCCGTAAAATTTTCTGTTTTTCTAATTTAACAGCAAAACATTTGGGTCTCTTGTTACACTTGTTACAAAATTATATTCATAATAAATAAATCCTATTTCTTTATTAATTAAAAATGTTGCTTTAAAAATATCCAATATTAGCATGTAAATGTTTTATGGCTGGGGTCAGGTACTTTTTTTTAATCTGTCTAAAACTAACGCTGGCTATCACACTCTGACGTCACTCGTACGCAAGCTGTTGTAAAGGGATGGAGTTGGGGATGGGGATGGAGATGGGCTTGATTTCTTTGTCGTATTATATGTCTGCTACGGCGTTCCTGATTCCGACCAGTTAACTTGAATGAATGGTTAAGTTAATTCAAAATAACTAACCAAGTGAATGTTGCTAATAAATCAATTGTGGCCAAATATTAAAAAACTACTAAAAAAACTTTTAGGCAACAAAAAAAAATGTAAAAAATCAGAAAATTAGAAATGTAGGTATACTTAAATGGACATTTACTCGGTCATTAGACCATAGGCAGACTTAGGGGTGGGATAAGGGGGCATCAGCCCCCCCTCCCAATGTGATTTAGCCTCCCCAAACCTAATTGTGTTTTTTCTTTCAAAAAATTCTTAAGTATTTCAATACTTAGGTTTTTTTAGATAAGTAGAACCATGCGTACCATATAACATAAGAGATAGCCGATAATTTTTTTTTTCGTTCCCTCAAACAAACAAAAAAAGTAATATCTTTCCGCGCAAACCAATCGCCCGCCTAAAAATAAAGATTAGATACGACATTTTCTCGCTCGCAAAACGTATAAATAAAATGTAGAACTTAATTATAAAAAAACTCATTGTTTCACAAGTATACAACGCCTTGTCGACTAGTGTGTATATTTTGTGTATTTTACATTTTGTATATTACTAGTACGCAAATAGACATGGAATACCATAGCTTATGGTATACCGGAATTATTGTTGACGGGTTTCCCGTATCATCTCCAAAAGGCCTTCAAGAACTGTTCTAGTGGGGCGGCCCGGTATTGTGTTCTGACGCAAGTACAGAATTCTGTTCAGGTCGTAGTTGTGCTTCGTCGTTCGGCCACTGTGCTCTCCGGAAGTCCTATCTGCACTGATGATTACATCTCCCGGGCAGATACCGTTGGCGATTTCGAAAAACGGTATCAGACCTCTGACGTTGATTGGCGCTCCCATTTCCGCCAGTTTTTGACATTTTCATGTCTTAGCTCTAGCACACAACCGAAAAAAGTGTTACCAAAAAAGCGTACTGAAAAATTACCACACGGAGATGAGGTTGGGGTGGGAATGGGGTGGGGTGAAAGATAGGGGTAGTAGATAAGGGGTGGGTGATAGATATGCTGTACGTTCGACGTTCATATTAGAACTAAATGATAAATTCAAAATAGTTTAAGGGCCCAAATTCTCTATGAATTCTCTTGTTTTAAGCACTACAATATTAGCCAGAAACTTAATATACTAGCTTGCTACTGCTTCTTAATATACTATATATATCTATAATTCCACTACTCAACGAGACATGAAAATGCTCTTTCGTGGTTGCAGACTCGGCTGAAAAACATTATAACACTTGGTACAATTGCTCCTCCGCCAATGTGGGTCTGACCTCGAAGCTGGTAATTGCGTGCCGCATGGCAATCGTCACTCGCATACGTTACGCCTTGACCGGCCAGTACGACGGGTTGTGTCTCGAAGCAGGCGAAACCATTGTAGCTGATGTCTAAGAATTTAGCTGGGGCATAGGACCCAGCACTTAGTGCCAAGATGCCGTTCATGTTCTGTGCGTTTTTTCCGGGAGTGTCACCGAGATGACCTTGACCTTGTTATGGACTTTTATTGCTTCGTGGACGAAATATTCTGGATTCATCACGTTGGTGGGCACGGTCATTAGTCGTCTAACGAAATTTTGCGTTTCTGCGTAGAGCATACCCAGAGTGGCTTTGTCTTTTTGCAGGTTGTCCAAGTCTCCTGTGCATATAGAACTGGAACTACTATGGAACGTTCATATTTTCGCTCGTGAGCGTTTTTTCGCTGATAGCACGTTGCAGAGCCGGCGGTTGAAAAGTGGGGTATCTCTTTATCGCAATCCTTCTTCTGCTCATCATTGTTATAGCTGGCGAGTATCGCGCCTTCAAACGCCGACTGAAAATCGTCCATCTCCTCAATGAATATCTGCGAAATGCCCCGGTCTTGCAATTCTTTGGTTCCGACTCCCGCGGCAATCCTGGTGTTCTCCTTTTTTCGACAGTACTTCCTGACTAAATCGTAGCCTGCGTGCTCGCTGCCGAGGCCCACTAGAGCTACGAGCGCAGCCGAAACGTCCAAGTCGTTGTATATCGCAGCTTCGCCCAAAACCGGGATTTTGTTGCGTTTCAACTGGGTTCAACCGCAAACGACGGTGTTGTATGCCTGGGACGAACGCGTGAAGTTAAAATTGTTTGCGGCTTTATACGGCTCATACACGCCCAGCACGACACCACGGCTATTAGTTTCGGCTCCTGTGCAAATATATCTTTCCTTCGGTTTTTCATATTTTGTGCAGGGCCCTACGACGGGAGGTAACGTTGTCTTTCTGGTAACGATGGAACGAACAAACAAATGTTTGCAAATTTAAAAATGTTGAGACATGTTTTATGTTTATAAAACGAGCAAACATACTGCTCACTGTGTGTTAACTAATAAATAAATAAAATCGCAAAATACACATGTCTGCATCGAACCAGTTGTGATGTTTGAATGGCAATGATATGTGGATGAATAACTAGTCAAATTAACTACCAAGTTTTTTTGGCCAAACAATATTTTAACAGAAGGTCCATCATGAAAAATTCTTTCATACGATAACTTAATAAAAAAATGTCAAACTAATATATCTAATAAAAAAACGAATTGCAAGATGTAAACTTCATAACAGTAATGATAGATTCTTCAAGTGTTACCTATACTCGTTAAATATTTTCTTCCAGATAAATGACTGAAAACTGTTATTTTAGAATTTATGAACCAAAACAACCAAAACAACTTATTAGTTATATATTAAATGTTTTAAAAATTTAGTCTATTGAACATAAGTTAATTGCTCTCTCTGCCGATAATGCCAATACAAATTTTAATGGATCATCAAGCCGTGATAAAAATAATGTATATTCTAGATTGAAAGACTCTATTGGTCATGATTTAGTAGGAATTGGTTGCTTAGCTCACATAATCAATTATACTATACCAACAGCTGCAGATACAATACCATTTGATGTACGAACAATTATTTCAACGTGTATATATTTATAATAGAGTTGAACCATTAAAAAGTTTTTGTCATTTGTACACACTGATAATAAAACAATTCTTGGTCATTCTAAAACACGAAATGTTTGAAGTATATCTCAATTTCTTCACATACAAAGTGAACTATTTTATTCAGTTTTAAAAAAATAGAAGCAGAACAAATATCTGTCGTTGAAGTAAAATATCTAGTAGACTCATTAATTTCTACGATTTAAGGCCGGCTAACTGGCAATTTTCTATCGATCGAAGAAACGACTTTACTAAATAATTTATGAGATGACGGTTTTATAACAATAAAACAATATGAAAACCATAGGCGGACTTAGGGGTGGGATAGGGGGAATATGTGATTTAGCCTCCCCAAACCCAATTGTGTTTTTCCTTTTAGAAAATTTCTTATTATTATTTAATTTTCTATTATCTAAAAAAGTATAAAAACCATTTTTTTTTCAAATGTGCTCTTTTTTTGTATATGTTTCAATACTTCGGTTTGATTTTGATTTACGTGTCATTTTACACAAGGGCAACTTTTGATTTTTTTTATTATTCTGGCGGCTGACCGTCAACCATCTGGCAGCAAGACCTATTGAGAGGGAGGGGTGAAGGGTTGTTATTGTAATTTTAAACTAATTCTCCACAGCTAAGTATAAACAAATAAAAAATATAAACACTGTATTAGTAGTCTTTAAATGAAAAAAAAAATTAACGACAAAAGAGATTGCTGTAGGTAATAGTAAAGCAAACTTATCGCAGAGATTATAGAAATATTTAAAAACCCGCGTAAAAATTAAATATTTTGTTTATTTTGTGTTAAAACATTTTGGTGTATATGACATGCTAAAAAATGTAACCGATTCATTGTAAAACTAATGCAGTTAGTGTTTTAAATACATCAAAAATATTTCGGTTTGTTTTGACAAGTGGAGGAAGTTATATTCGTAAGTTGAATTATAATTACTATAGTAAATTAAAACAAAACAATTTTACAATAGGTATTACTTATAGGATAATTGTTAAAGATAACTTTTAGAAGTCAAATTTTAACCTATTATTTAATTCACCCATTAAGTATAGAACAGTAATGTACCCAGTGAAACCAAAGACTAGTTTGTAATGGAATAAATATTTTTTGTGTTGTTCGCTTTTTAAGTTATAGACGAAGTATGTGGATAGAAATTATAGTTTTTCAGCCCTTCTCTCACGCCGTCGAGAACATTAAACTAAATTTTGTATTTTAATTGACATTTTTAAGCTAAAATAAATAGAAAAACTAATGTAAAGTTCATTGGGTACATTTTTTTCTCCCATATTTTTTTATTAAGATAGATATTATTTCAAACATCTTAGTGTGATATTTAAATCAAATATCATAATATGCGTTATTTAAATCTTTGCTTAGCTGACAGTTACCAATAATAACAATATAAAATTTGTTTTTTTTTATTATAGAAATTCTAAAATAATATTATCAAATAAAACGAGAAAAGAAAAAGTTATGGACGATAATTATTGTGGGTGGAAAAAAATATCGTATAAGTATACGCTTCACTTTTCCATTGACCTTAGGAGAACGGAACGGGTTGTAAGAGACAAGGGCAGGCAATATTTGATAGAAATTGATCTAGTAGTCATTTAAAAAAAAATTGTACCACCACCAAAGAAAATTGTAAAGAAAACTAAAAAATCTAATTATTCAAGCACTGTGTGCCATCGAAAAAATAAGTAAAATTTCTTCCTCGTCTGAACTGCTAGATATACTTACTAGAACCTCAAGTTTTATTTACAATACTTAACACATTTTCTTACATTGGCTTCGATTAGATATTAGAATAAATAATAATTATACTAGATGACTTAGTAAAGACTTATAAATCAGAAGTAAAAGATATTTAATGGGTATTATTTTAGGTAAAATAAGGCATCCGCCTGACCTCTTCGAATTCATTCTAGTTTAGATTAGCTAGATCTATCTACAAAGTCAAATAGACTTCGTAACAAACTTCGTTTATTAAATTTTGTAATATTGTAACATAGTAACAATACATTTCCTAGTTACTTGAGCAGATTTATTTTTAATCTGTTTATAATTTATTTTATTTTTAAATAGAACTTTTAAAATGTTTTTTAAATATTTCAGACACGCAACACGACATTTTTCACAAAATAGACATTTAACATTACTGCCAAGACATCATGATATTAAAGTATGTTTAATGCGGTTTTAAAAATAAAACATACTGTATATAGTTAATTATTTAAACACGTTTTAGGATTCAAAAATATTTTTGAAACCAATCAACATAGAAATTATGCCAGCGAAAAATGAACACATAAAAGGTATTAAAATTTTAATGAAAGAGTTTTATCAAGATGAACCTGTGTTTAATGCTCAAAAAATCGATGTGGAAACGCTCGATGAAAGCTTTTTTGATTACGATAAATTTATAAAAAACGATATGACATTTGTAGCAATAGATACGAGTAACAATACAGTAGCTTCTTTGGCAACAAATGAAATTATAAAATCAGACTATTCAGTAGTCCATCGAGAAGAAGCAGGTTATCATTTTTAATACATGAACCAATTATTGTTACTTAATTCAAATAATGAAAATTATTATAATCAGGACATTTAACAAAATGAGCATTCACTGATATAATTAAACTATAGCTGAACAGCGTTATGCAAAAAGCGATCATCTAGAAACCGTCTAGAAAATTATTTAGTAGTATTGCAGAATACGTTCATCTGAATGGTTTCTGTTTTTTAAATTAACAAAAACTAAGAAAAATAATTGAGAGAAATTTTGCATAACGGCGTTAAATTGTTTATGAAATTTTTTTTGTGTATGTTTAACAATCATTTTTACATACTTTTAGATTTAAAATACAAATCTAATACAAACTTGTATAGAACTCTTCGATTGGGAGTTTCAATTGAAACTGAACCATGCCTGTTTAAAATTTTCAACGTAAATAAAATACTGGAGATCAGAACATTGGCTACATTACAAAAATACCGTGGTTATGGAATATCCAAAGCTTTGGCTAAGTGTGCATTTTTGGCGGCCTTAAATAATGATAGTATATCAATTATCAGGATAGATTGCACAAACTATTTTAGTTCATTAATTGCTCGGGAGTTGGGAATGGAATGTGTAGTGAAGAAACATTTAAGTGAATATAAAGACGAAAAAGGACAACCGTGGATCAATATACCAAAAAAACCAAATGACCTATTACAAATATTTGTTTTTCGAAAGTGAATTGAAAACTACAATACTAAACTAACTGATCTTTCAAATCACAAATAATTTAAAACTATATAATGGATGTATTAATAAAAATAACAATAATTACTTAGTTACAAATTTATTGATAACAATTTTAAGATAAAACGTATTTTTTAGTTTCTAGATAGAAGTTTTAGCATTTTTAGCAAATGCTTTTTTTAATTTAAAAGGATTAGTTAAAATGTATCCACGTTATGAAATGCTCTGTGCTCCCTAGATAAATTAGGATGACTTGATGTAGATGTTAAGACCAATATCTTCAAAGCATAGTGAAAGTCTAACTATTCTTATAGCTAATTTGTCCTATGGACACACTTAACAGACACAACATTGTGAAAGATAGAGAGGAACCTTTTGGCATTTCTATGAAGAATTTTGAAATAAATAAAAAATAATAACTAACATTTTAAAGAGTATAAATATAACGCTGGAGATCAGGTCAGTGTAGCAAATGCACCTAAACCGATTCTTTTCAGAGTAATAAAATCACAATCTTGCATAAATTGTTGAGGTTTCGTGTTTATAGAATCTAACTCAAAGCACGCTATGTGGAGTTCTATAAGAGTTCTTAATGAGTCGTTTTTTTTTTACCAAAAAAATCTGATGTCCATTAATTTTAAAAAGCCATTGGGGTCGGGCATTACAAGAACGGAACATATTGCGTCGAGGAGGTCACAGGTGTTTATAGGAATTATTATACATTTTTCGTGTAAAAATTTAGTATTTATGGAATCTAAAAATGACTTTCCTCGAGTTTGGTTCTTATAGCTTCGATGCGGAGCTGAGAAGGTATTGGTTTTACAATGTTGTGTTTTTATTTATTTTTTTTGTGTCTGGACCCACGATATCTTGTAATTCGCTGAACCGATTTCTTCGTGTAGCAACTCTATAGATCAGAAATCATACCTGGAAGGTACATTAATGGGCCAAAATTTTAGTCACCCCTTCCTCGTCAAAATCGAGAAAAACAACCAAAAAAATTACAAATTTTCCAACTTAAAATAACGATGCTCGATAACGTAAGTGAAAGGATATGCAATTATAATGGCTATTGAGCGTAGAAGGGTATAACTACAAATGTTACAACTGGATGAACTTAAGTTTATTCAAGTAGTAACGTAAATATTTAATTAACTTTTTATATAAAGAATAATTTGCTGATCATTTTGACTAGTTGAAAACTAGTTTTTCATAATTATTTTCTTAATTATTAAAGTTTAAAATGTTGAGCCTGAGGAAGGGTGTGGAGTAGAAATATTTTTAACTGAGCGTATTACTCAACCGAACTTCCCTTCCCGTCCTAACTTTATAGTCATATATTAATATATTTTGATGTAATTTAGTGGCAACACTGTTTCAATTGTCTTCACAAAAGCTGTCAGCGAAATTGAAATTTTTCGAAAGCTTATAAGCGTAGGATTGATTACAATTGTTCACCTCTCAATAGCTAAAATGCGTCAATTTTTAAGAACACTACAGTAGCATTAAATAGAGATATATGTTGAAAAAATTAAAATGAAGTTATACAACACTTCAAAATATTTATATTTATAAATAGTATTATGTTTACTGTAAGTATCTCATTTCTGTATTGACTCAACTAGTCCACTGTAGCAGTACTGATTCAGTAGATACAAAATTATACAAAACGTTACAATGTACAAAACCCAATGCGGTGATGTCATTTAAAAAAATAAATTTATTAAACTGTGGTTTATTCGGTCGGAAAAATATATTGCTACATCTGTGTTTAAAATAATATCGTTTGTTTGCCTAAAAATATTCGTTGTCTGTACGTTTTAGGTTGACACAATAATTGTTATTTCAGCGTAACTTTTATTCGTTTTAACAGAAAGAAAAACGAAATGTTATACTTATAATAATAATAGTAAGTGTTACATTTATTATATTTTGATTAGTCGATTAGGTGATTCTAATAGATATAATTTTATTGGCGGTAGAGCTAGAGTGATATTTAATATTAGAGATTGTAATTCCCTTATTATGTTCGGGGTTATTAACAGTTTTTTCCAAGGAGATTTTTTTGGTGAATATGCTGAACGGCTAAGAAAACTTCTTGTTCTTGACTATATTTAAAGGAATATGAAATTCCCATCGTCGTTGACATTTATTGGCCATAATGCTTACATGATGTTTACTCCCCATCTTAAAGAAAATCATCAACTCAAAGAATTTGAAAAACATTTTTATTCGCATAATTATAATTCAAATTTGTATTAATAACATAAATATATTTACGTATTTGCTCACATCATAGCTGGTAATCATTATATTACAATTTTTAAATTATTTCCATACCATACCAACAAAGAAGAAATATTAAACTCAAATATTTATTACAAACAAACGTTATTTAGAGGAGAAAAAATCAAAATTTTAAACTCATAGAGAAAAACATCACATTCAAACGTTTTAATATTGTGATGCCGCTAGTCAAGAGGTTGTTAGATGGTAAGCCTCTGACAGCTAACCTAAATATATATTTTTGTTAATATCTAGATATATTTGGTGTATCACATAGTACAGTGTATTATATATTATATTAATATGCTAGTCTAAAATCATCATCTGTTTAATAGATTTAAGAGTTAAAATAATAAATTATCCACAATCTACGATCCCTAATGTTATTCCTATTATAAATTTATTATCGCCGATTACGAATTGGGACCATGAATGTGATGCTATATCCCTGTAAAAGTTCTACAGAAAATATTACTTTTTGATTCTGTATTCAGATTAATAAATTAAAAAATGTGTTAATCAAAGCTAAAAGAATAAAACCCGTTATTGTTAATTAAACAAAAAAATATATACACTTCGATTTAAAAAGTTTTAAAAAACTTTGCGTTAACCTAAGTCATTTAGTACAGTAAGTCATAGTACATGTCCGTGGCAGATGACTCGAGAGAAAATATTTGAATAACTTTAAAATTTACATCGATTAATATGTTTTTTAAATAGTCTACAAAACTTTTAGCACAAAGAATACTATCCCGTATCTTGCTTTATAATTTCCTTACTTGTTTTTGGTTTAGTAGCTCTCGGTTCATAACCACTGTCATTTTCAGAGTCCACGAGTTCAGACGATTAATATCAGTATTTTTCAACGATTCGATGTTGTCGTTACCCATTTTCCCGATGAGTTCATATTCGTCATTTTGTTTCAGTAAATCAATAATCGTAGACATTGGTTATTCAAAAACAACGAATGGTTTGTAGACCATTTATTGAATTGTTTTATCAGTTTCCTAAACTTGTCCGCACTGCTTAATTCAAGGAAATCCGCAAATTTCTCTATATAAACTTTAAATTTAGTTACATGCTTGAATGCCGCCAAATGGCTCAACGACGATTTCAAATGATACAGAAACGTCCAACATACCCGTAAATATTGTTTTAACATTTGCATAAAATACATGTAGACATATTGAAGTGAACGAATAGTCATGCCTAACGATGTCTTTGGATTTTTAATCGTTTCCATTTTGGCTGACAGCAGCCCTACAATTTCATTGCTATTAACTAAGCCTCCAAAACTTGTAGCAAGAGTGTTCATAATTTGCTTGTTCTATCACGTTGTTTAAGTAGAACCGGACCAAATCGTAGTCTTCAACATGTATTACTGTCCATGCCTGACGTTTACAGGTTTCTTTGAGCATTTCCACCACCGCATTTTCTTCTAAATTCATTATACTATCTACTACTTGTGTATGTCTCAGTGACCATCTGTAATTTCGCATTCTTCCGGCATTGTTTTTTTTTAAATAGCTATAAACTTTTTTAAAGTGTCTGCATTTGGCTATTTTTTTCTTCATCATTATCCATCTCGTCGATACTGCTTCATTTTGGTTGTATACAAATAAAATACCAACGTGAAGCCCGAAAATTGTAATCTATTAAAGTAATTGGTGTTAATTCTTCCTTTCAACATTTTTTGCTCCCACTTTGAACATGCACTATCAATGCTAGCGTGTACGCTGTTATTGAGTAGTATTTGGGGTTACTAAATGCATAAAAGCTAACATTATTTACGTTATTTTAAATTTGATGTGTGTGCAAGCATCGTTAATCCATTTTACTATATTCTCGTCAAGTTCAGTGCATAATTGTATTTCGTCCAACTTGGGTAAACAATCGAATTTTCCTCTGTCATACTTTTTAGCGTATTTAAACCAATTAATCTAATCCTTTATCGTACCCGTACGTACCTTTAGCCGCGTTTAGCAGTATTATCATTATCCAAGCAGTATGTATTTCATTTTCAAGCAATACGTCCTGAATGTTAAGACGTTCCTCCTGTTTATTTAACTTTGTACCGCTATTTACTGTGTTAAGTTCCTAAAATCTGAATCAAAAACTATTCAACTGTGGCTAGATTTAGTAAATGCTAAAATGTATACGTATATAACGTTTTCATATACCTTTTTAATAAGTTAAAACAATATGCAAGTTGATTTAAGCATTTTTCTACATATACACAAACTGAAATCTATACAACACAAAAGCAAGGCGGCGATTTTAACGTATCAAAGGTACATTAAAATCATATAATGCCACATCTGGGCTTTAAATTAATTTCATTTTTTGCCGAAAGTCAGTGTAATATTTGTTGACACAATTGTTTTAAATGTTACTTTTATACGTATACCTATTGTAATAGGTAGAAATATAAAAAAATCAAAATTAAGCATTATACTTAAGAGTAGTAGTAAGCATTAGCTTTGTGATCGTGATTCAATCACATGGTGTTTAAATTGTTGTAATTTGAATAATAGGAGAGCTTGGGTTTGCCCTATGCGAATGCCCTTTTTTATGTTTCACGTCATGTTGAATTTGCTTTTAATCAGATATTTTCTAAGTCGCTGACTAGACGATAAATGATAATCGTATCTGCTCTAATACAAAATATACAACTTTAAGCATTTGTTTATATAAAATATGTTTTTATCTAGTTTTATAACCATAATATTGTTGTAGAGTCGCATACCTACATGGTACTTTTACATACTACATTCAAGTGCTAAAAATGTAATTGACTGATAGCCCTTGTTACAGTGCAACATACAACCTACCTAACCTAACTACACCATGATGCCAATTATCTATGCTAATATTACAGCAAATACTGAAATCATCAGACAACGAGAAAGATTCATTGTAGTGCAAATTCTAAACAATACAATCAGCCGAATACACACTTCAACAAACTTCAAACAAACTCTTGGCTATCTCAGCCAGGATCTACATAGAGGTTTAATACATATATACATTTACTTATTTAATAAACCTGTTTCCTTTTCGCTGCATACTTGAAAGTAAAGTTATTTATAGGTGCAATCGCCTGTTAAGCTCCTCAGGCGATATAGCAAATATATAAAGGAGACTTAGAGATATTTAATTGTAGATAGATTTTTTTGTTGACAGTTCATAATCATACTAATTTTAGCATAACTACATAATACTGTAATAATAATGGATAAGAGGGGGAATTTAATATGATATAATTATTTTCTAAGAGGGAATGATGCTTATAATACGAGGTGGTGGAATGTATACAAGGGTATGCTATTAGAATATCCTACTTCTTTTAAAGCTTATTATTACTATAGTGTTATTATTATACAAGATTCTCACATACCTTGATCTGGTCCAGTGACGGTGTAAAAAGGGGTTCCTCCTGATGATTGATATGTTGGTTCGACTTGGCAAGACGAAGACGATATTTATTACATCTTTTACACTAGTTGTCATCTATGAGATACCGATATGTTTTTCTAACACGTATATTTACGTACAATATATCTGTGGTTGACTCAGTGTATGATTGTATTTTACACTGATCAAACTAACGTTTGTATATTACACCTTTAGTTTTGGTTATCTCCTCTCAGGCTGCTTGACAACTACACAAAACACATTTGGAAGTTGGATCTATCTGGTTATCCTATTCCAAGGCTACTTATCTTAATAAAGACTAGTATACTACCCTGCTCAAAGACGACTACACAGTTAGGCCTTCCTTTACTAAACTCTTTATAATGACTATTAATTATTTAAACTATCCAATTCTTATCGAAAACACCCAACTCATTAGCAATCAATGAAATTGGATTCTTGGGGGCTGCTAGCATTTGCTTCTCAAGAAATTTAGTGAGCCAGGATAGCTATATAACTGGACTATTAAAGTTAATTCAATTAAAATAAAATAAATAAATGATCTAATGAAATTATGAATGAACGCATTTAATAATTTTTTACTCTAATACACTGAGTTGAGCTGCAGACATTACATGAGAACCATTAACCACACTTCGCCCGCCAGCTGAATGATTGGAGAGTAGCAGATAACCATGGCTAAAGACTGGACAGCGGTAGGCCTGTTGCTTTGGCTTTTATAGGGCAAGATCGTGCGTCACTCCAGTTATTAATAGTGGGGAATCCCCCACTATTAATATTATAATATATAATATTATTATGATAATTATTATTATAATATGCCCCCGTGTAGATGAATCTTCATCTGGAACGCCCACTCAGTGTATTTGTGTATTGTTCTTTATTTAAAATAACATTTATATTTTTTCACATGTGTGTGAATTTATATGCTCTATAACAAGTATTTAATAATTCTGTGCGATATTATAATTGGTACATGACATTAATATATTGTGTTCAAACATATGATTCAGTACGTACAATTTGTTTTTATATGAAATATTACTCTATTACAATACATAGGTAAATAATAATTAAACATTGCGTATGAAATTATAGAACATTTAATTAACTTTGTGATTAGATAGACGTTAATATGGTGAATTTCACACTTTATATACCTAACCAACTTAGAATACATCCAAAACATTTTTTTTAATATACAAAAATTAATATTAAAACATTTGATTACATACTAAATGAAATTAGATCGGACATTGCACGAACTACAACAATTTTTTTTAAACCAATATCGACTGAAGAGCGACTATTATTAACAATACAAATATATATATTACAATTAAGTAAGACATCTTTGCACTCATATTACATTTGTATTAGTTAACAAAGTATTATACAAGTATAAACCAATAGGTAATTTAAAAATTCGTTTTTTACAATAAGTTTTTAAAAAAAAATTATTCATCTCGTATATAAAAGTCAAAATTCAATACTATTAATATTATAAAAGTAAATCATTGTTAAAATACTGAAGCGATTTATTTTATATGGCTGCTAACTCTTCGTCGACGATTGGTGGTTTAGTTTGCGTGCATGGTACGTATTTTGGACTTGGCATGGCGTATAATATATGCTCGGATATTCTATTTTCTTCATTATTCTCTCTCGTCCGTTCACAACACAGCTACATGTTCCCAATTTGTGTCGAACGGTCTATTATTTACATTATTTACCCAACTTGCGGATACTCCCACTTGAGTAGCTTAACTTGTCTGCCAACACTTCAGCCAATACTTGCACATTCCAGTCTATTAATTTTTAATCCGAAGTATGGCATGTGATCGGATCGTGTGTTGTATAATGATACACACAATGATAACATACTATTTTTGTCGTAGAAGTAACTGCAATAGTGTTTGGTGTTTTAGCTGTGGCTGTGTGTTTTGCAATTTCCAGAATCCATGGCCCACAGCCACAATCGTTGCGTTGAATGGTGTAAATTTATTTTTGAAAACCCATGGTAGTTGAGATTTGAAGAAAATCTGTATGAAATGCATGTATGTCGTACACTTGTACTCCATGTTTACTTAAAACATGTCAAGTATGATAAGCGTCGTGGTGAATGATGTGTGTCCAGAAGTGCGTGAGCGGAAAGACATACCAGGCTTGGTCGAATGAAACGAACGAGTGTGTCCAAATCGGTATCATGAACACAACTGCAACAAATTCTCTTGAGTCTTGTGACATGTAGAATCATTTTTCTTGTAAACCCAAAGTCTACGTCTAATTCTTATATTATCACCTATATGGCCTCGTTCTTCCACAACTTTATAGGTACTCAATGACAATGTCTCAGTTTCTTATAAAGACCACGCATCAAAATATGATCACTCCCATAAACACAGATCAGGCCTCTCGTTTGACCGGGATTTGGTGCAGCACGTGTTTCTACTAAAAAAAAAAACAAACTAATAAATAACAAGAATAAAACATACAAACAAATTAAAGTTATTGTTTCTGATGTTTATTACCATCCGATGCTTCGCTATCCGTTTGAGTCTCTTGTTGTTATTCTCCTACTTCATATTTGTCCGAAGATGACGTTAAGGCGCCATACAAGTTTCAATCCAGTCGTTGAAAGTTCCGGATCGCCAAATTTTTCAAGTTATAGATCGCTATTGGATTGCAATACTCTAGTCTTTAACACCGTCGTCCATTGCAAATGAATATTTTCGGGAAGATTCCAAAAGATTAAAGTTATGGTTTTTTAACAATACAAGGTATAATACATAACATAACTAGTAAGATATAAGACAATGATAAACATGTACAGTGTGTAAATATGTGGGAATGAACATATTATTAAAAGAGAGAACATATTATATAATAAAAATATGGTATTAGGGAGAAGTAGTTTAAATTGACAATCGATATAATTTACAATAAGTAATAGAAAAGAGTACATACGTCATACAATTAAAAAGGTTTATAAATGTGTCCGGATAATAATTTTTTGAAATAATATCCATAATTAAATACAAACTTATATATGTATTTTTTAACTTCGGCTGCTGGAGCCATTGGTTACAATTTTTTTTTAGGTTATATATACATTCAAAAACAGATTTCCCCGTTTAATAATTTAGAATTTTAGACAAGCTTATAAATGATGAATATAAATATAAACAATGAGTAATAATGAGTACATAGATGGTTAATATTCCTGTGTTATGAGTGCAAATACGAAATATTATCAGTTGTTATTATCATTAGGTATAATGTTTAAAAGGTATACCTAATAAATGTATGCGTAATTTATATATTTTTGTTAGTAGCTAAGATTAACAATTTCTAATATGGTCATAGAGACATGAATAAATGTTTGTAAGTATACACATAGTATAGGTAAAAAGCTAATGCTTAATCTGTTTTTTATTAGTGATTATTGTTTAATGAACATAACATTTTCAGCAATAATATAAAATAGTGTTAAATGTACCTATATTATTTTATTTATATTTTTTTTACATGTTTTAAAGATATAAATAAAATGCAATGATGTAAATAGTGCCAGTATTATTGTGTGCATACTATAATAATATAATTTTAAAGGAAAGGTCAAGGGGGTTATGAAAGTTGATGGATGTGTCTTATACTACCGTAACTTTTTTTAAATTATACAATTACTATAATATGTATTGTTATAAAGTATATCTCCACGTACCTAGATTCTGGTCCAGCGACGATCTCAAAGCAGCAGCTTTGAAGATTAAATTGATCTATTACTTAGATCTTTTAAAGAAAAAACACTTGCGTCTATTTTAAGTCAGTCGTCTTAATTTAAAAGGAGAGATAGAACAGAGAAGAAAAACAAATGCATATTGAATTTATAATATTAAAGGTATAATGAAAAAGAAAAAAATGTATGATTTATTTATTTAATCTTCTTCTGGGAAAAAATTTTAATTTAATAAATGTGAGTCAATAATGTTATGAATATTTTCTCATTTATAGTGGTAAAAAATGTTTACGTGTTTCGTCAAGTATGTCCAGTACTGCGTTAAATGGTGGTTTTGAAGATGAACGGAAATATATATTTCCTATTTCATTGGGGACTGCCACTAGTGTCCAATAGAAGGGGAATGTATGTACTGGAACAATGGGAGGATTGAGGATTGGTGATTAGCCGGAGGATTACGCAGGTGGCGATCGGATAATTCACAGCTGTCCTGTACCCCGTCTTGTAGGTGTCTCGGCCGCCGCCCGGAGAATGGCCGCCGCGGGGATGAATGGATGACGGTGTAACAATGAACTCCGCCTCGTTGACCCTAACCTAACCTAACCTAACCCAATCGGAAAAATTTTAATGTATTATATTTAAAGAAAAAAAATCTTCATTATTTTTATCAATTTTTATATTATTATTTTTAACAGCTAATTTTTTGATTTTCAACCTAACCTAACCTAACCTTACATATAAAATATTATATTACTTTTAAATTTTGTTTTAAAACACCGTTTAACTGATGTCATAGAATACAATATTTTATTTAATACAAACCTTAAAAGTAAAAATGGCAAGTTTCCATTAAGTACAATATTTTATCCTTATAACACATAGAAATCATGCATACACACCTTAAGCTCACAGACAGGTGAAATTATGTAAATATTATGGTCAGATTTTTTTTACAATTCTTACTAACCATAGTGTTATAGAAACGATTATTCCAGACCACACACCCAAGGTTACCGACAAAGTATCTTATATACAACGACAAAAAAAACATGAACACGTAAATCACATATACATCTACAGTTTACCGTCATGTGGGTCTACATGCCTCGACATGATACGATATGTTTAAGGTCAAAGCAGGTGGTTTTTAAACTATCCAATTCTAATATAATATTATATCGATAATGCACCCTTACAAGAGGGTAAAAACCGTGAACACGCAAAAACATATAGCATCTACAGTTAACCGTCAGATGTGTCTACATGTCTCAACAGGAAACGACAGGTTTAAGATCAGAGTAGGCATTTTTAACAGTATTTTAAAGAAATCTCCCTTCCAATAACTAAATGCTACAATTTTAATGTTTCTAACCCCCCACATGGTATATTTAACGATTCGTTTGCACTAGTGATGGTCTATGGTGCTAAAACATTCATCGTTTAGTGTTCGAGCTCTGCGGTACAACGTTTAAAAGTGAATCAAAGTTTCCAGTGTCTAGTTTTTTTTTTTTACACTTAAACAAATTACTTTAATTCATACATCATGGATGGATCGATCGCACCAATCTACAAGAAGCAGAAGTACACCTACATTCCACCGGCTCCGCCAAATGACCTGATTGGATGCAACAGTTATACATTGGATTTCAACGATCGGAAATTTATTCAAATTGGGATCGATCCGAAAAAATCATTTAGTGTAATGATTCATATCATTACACCGTCGCGGTATGTGAGCATAACAAGTCACTATATGAAAACTATATACACACTAATGGGTGATATACTATCAAGCGTCATGGAGAAGCCTGAAAATACACAGACTACATTTCTCTCAGACACCAATCTTTCATTAACTAAAATGGTTTATAAGGATGAAAATGTGCTGGTTATTGAATCTCAAGCTGTAAATGGATGTCGCATTCTACTTAACCGTAGAGATTTGAAGAAAACTGGCTGAACTAGAATATATTGTTCATGAATGTGTTGAAAAACACTTGGCAATTACAACGGAAAACGTGTATCAACAAATCGAAATGATTATAAAATATTACATAGGCTGTTTCTTCCCAACCAAGGAAACAAACAGAACAGAGTTGTTAAGATGTATCATGGAGGTATCATGTATTACTATAACTTCAGCAATAGAGCCGATGAGTGATCCTAATTATATTAGTGAAATTAAAAGATTTGCTGCTGAAGAATTGGCTGACGTCTGGATGAAGAAAATAACTGACCGAAATGACATACCTAAGGTATTGTACACATTTTTTTTATTTTAAAAATTTTCATATTATTTAATTAATTAATTTTAAATTTTTTTTTAAAGGCAATCGATGTAAATGATGGTCCAACTCGATACGATTGGCGTGGTGAAGAAGAATCACAATGCTTCTCCTTTTCAACACAAGCATACGACAACTATAAACACACGGAGAAGTCAACATGGGCACCTCGAAAACTTGAATTTTAAGTGTATACTATACTGTTTAAATATGGTTTTATTGTAATTTACGTTTCAAATAAAAAGTCAACAAAAATTAATTTTAAAATATAAATGTTTTTTATTTTTTTTATTTAAAATAATCTCTTAACATATAAGGTACATTACACTACATATAGTTACATGAAATAAGTTCATACAATATAAGGTTAAAAACAATTAAATTAATACAAATTATTAAATATAGTTAAAAAAAACGTTACAATTTTCGAACATCACCCGAAAAAGGGTTATAAGTAATAATTTGATCGTGTAGAATCATACAGTACGCTGAGGTATTTGCAGGAAAAGCTTCTAAAGCTTCAAATTCAATTCTTAAATCTGTTGTGCTAACTTTAATGTCATCATCCTGGTGTGTAAGATCAATGACTGCCACAGGCATAAACTTTAAAAAATTATCTTTATTAAGAAGTGGAGCAACGCTATCTCGGTCATAGTAAGATTTTTGAAAATCGGTATATGCTTTATAGAAAAGTGAAAATAATCCTTTAGAATAGTCAGCACGAAAATCTTCATATGGATACACTTGTGTATTTAAATACACTTTTAAATTAAACAGTTTGCAGTGATCAAAAACAGACATGGATGAAGTATAGGTATTTTTACGGTTAGTTTGAAATCCTACAACAATATATCTTGGTTTTTCTAATTTGTTACATGTACGTACAGACCACGAGTGACGTGCATTTGTTGGTAGTGTAGGATATTCAGATAGCTCCCAAGTCCTAAATGGAACCTCAATCGATTTTCGACTATCTAATATTTTCATTAGACCGAGTTTTTCTTTATTGTTAACTTTAATTAACGGCATTTTCCATACAATTTTAGAAAGAATTATTTTTGTTCCAGCAAGAGCTGTTTTTTTAGCAGCTTCCTCTTCGAAAATCTGTAAAGCGTTCGAATCTGTCGATGCTCTATTCAATATTAATTGATGTGAACAATTCATAATAATTTTTTTATAATCTTCACAAAAACCAAATAAATGACTCAGTGGGATAATTCCGGAAAAATGGTCTTCTTGTGCAAATTTTTCATTATCAAATTTCATGCCATCGAATGCGCTATCTGTTAAAGTATACACGTTTGATTGAGTATACGAACACATCCCTTTAAGAGTAGATGTTATACCTGGATTGCGTACTTTTTGAATTTCAACACCGTTAATTTCATAACGTGCTTCGGAGAACAGATATGCCAACCCATTGTTTATAAAACGAACCGATCCTGTAGCGTTAGAAGGCTTTTGTAATTTACCTTCAATATAAATATAACTCTCACTTGGAAGAGTATAACTATCTGAATTTTGAACTGCTATACGAATTTCATCGTTGTTTGGTAGAGCAGAAGTAGAGAATGGTAAAAACGAGTGAAATTCTTTATCAATAATTTTACACTCATCTACACATCCAGATGACACGTCAAGATAAATATCATCCATAATTAGAGTGCGTTTAACGACCGTAAAAATTTCAAATTAGATTTGCTAAGTTTTTTTCTGTTAATATTTCTAGATTTCTTTAGGTGTTTACGTTTTGTAGTTGTCTTGGTGCGATTCTGTTGTTTAATAGATCGTTTAGAGATTGTCGTCCTATTTATATTAGAAAACTTCAAACCCATTTTTTTATATAATCTGTTTAATGTGTAGTCGAACTGTGATTGGTTCACCTCTAAAATCGATCAAGTCACCGTCCTGATCAGTTAACAATATACGCAAATTTGATATAGATGTGGTGATAAGAGGATAGTAAATGAGATGTCGAGGTACTTCTATTATCTTATAACCTGCAGCAACTGTAGGATAGAATTGATGAATAATATGGCTTGAAGTCCCATTATCGAATGAAGATGTTATTAGGTTACACTTATACAGTTTACTTTTGTAATGTTAACAATACACTGAGACTCATGTTTCTCATCGGGTTTATATATTATCCCAGTATCAAAACCTAATAAGCTACCTATGCTGTCGACCATAGAAAAATCAATTTTATGGCTGCACTTCATTTCACATTTCAAAGTAACAGTGTTAGCTTTTAATTCAAAATATGTAACTATATCGGATAATAGTGATTTAATGGTTGCTTCTAGACTCACTATTTCATAAGAACCTGTAGGTATGGTTATTAACTGTATGTTAGTAACTGTATCAAGGGCGTTATCACGTACTACTCCAATACGGTTACATCCAGGTTTGATGTTTGGTATAGAGTTGTTTGTTTGAAGGCTTAAAAGACCTAATTCTGAACTATTAGCAACTTCTATAGGAGGAAAAAATTCACATGTTATTTCAGAAGAATTACTGTTAAGTGTTAAAGTTGTCATGGTTCCGATAAAAATTTTAAACACAAGTGTCCACAGTTATATGTATTACATCGTTGCTGTTTTTCACAATTGTAAATGATTTTACAACTTTTTAAATATTTCTGAACTTCAAGCGGGGGTTCTAACCCAAAGCTATCATAGTAATAAGCGCGGTTAAACTTCTTCCTAAGAGCAACCCAGTGGGAACCTGCGTTAACCGAGAGAGCTAAATTAATAACAAAAGCTTCTTGGCTTCTTGTATGAACAGGCAACGTATCTCTACAACAGGTTCCCCTGTAATGGGGTATTTTTAAAAGACGTGCAAATTTATTATTTCAAAATCAAATAATGCACGTTTGGGTAGCTCTGATATTAGTTTTTTGAATTACTTCCTCGTTTAGTACTTTTAGGTTTTTTTATTCCTGCCCCTGATGATTTAGGTGCTAGAAATAATCCTTTTCCTATCTTATATTTTCCTTGCCCGTAGGGAGTTAAAAACAATCCTTTTCCCAACTTTACAGTTGTATTTTTAGAAGCCCTTAAATCATTAATAGTTTTAACAATATTACTCGCCCCGGAAGCTAAAGATCCAACTGCAGTTAAACCAGCTATCAGAGGTAAAATGGGTAAAAACCCTCCAGATTTAGGAATAGATATTATTCTAGGTACTGATTTATTTTTTTTATTTTTAACCACAACCTTTTTAGCTGCTACTATAGCGATTTTAGCCAATTTAACCATGTTTTTCTCTGTACTCTTTTTAACAGCTTTTTTTGCTGCTGATACAGCTTTTTTATAATGAATCCCCATGCCTAACTTCCGTTTAGCTTTTATAGCAGTAGTTACTAGCCAAGAAGCGGCTTTTTCTTTAAGTCCAACGTCTTTAGATTTAACTAACTCCCAAGCATTATCTTCTAATAATCTATCAGCCTTGTGCCTATCATTCAGAGAGTTACTATTATTGTATGCAATATCATGTTCTCTACAGAGTTCATCTAATTTATTCACACCTCTATCACCCCGTGCAAGCCTTTCTTTTAATTTAGTCCCAGGACCTGCGAATCTAATAAAAACAAAAATATATATTTATTAGTTTTAATCATTATTTTTATTATTTTTATTTTTTTTCAATTACTTATATCCGGGCAAATGTAATTCAAATGGAAGATTATTTATAGCAGTGTTTAGTATACCACCACCTTTGTTGGTGTTGTTCTTTCGACGTGTAGACATCATATGAGCCATTACGTTTTTAACCAGATATATTTATACCGTTATGATTTTTTCACCACAAACTATTAAACTTTCAGTTTTAAACGCGGATCCTCCGGAGATGTATCATACTAAGTCTAAAAATGGGTATTTATTACCAAATTCCGTACGCGCTTTAATTTTAGCCCCTTCTGGAGGGGGTAAAACCAACTGTGTATAGTCTTTACTTACTAACATTAATGGGATTAAGTTTCAAAACATTTATTTATACTCGAAAACTGTAGATCAGCCAAAATATAAAATGTTAAAGGATATTATATCGGGTATTGATGGTATGAAGATGTTTACTTTTAACGAAAGCGATACTGTAATTCCTCCTGAGAAAGCTTTACCTGAAAGCACATTTATTTTTGATGACGTTTTAACAGAAAGTGAAGGTGTTAGACGCGCTTATTTTGCTCGCGGTAGACATAACAAGCTGGTTTTATTATATTGTGCACAAAGTTATTCATATTTAGATAAAAGAATTCTTCGTGATAATGCAAATTTTCTTGTGGTGTTCAAAATGGATCAGACCAACTTAAAACATATTTACAATGATCATGTAGCTACCGATATGTCATATAATCAATTTAACGAGTTTTGTACAACCTGTTGGAATCGTGAAAAATATAATTTTATAGTTATTAGCAAAGACGATGAGAGAGATAACGGACGGTATAGACTCAATTTCGATACGTTTGTTACTATATAGAGTACAACTCGTATAACTATTTATTCATTTATCGATCAAACATGGCAGAGGAAAGTTACACTTTATTAAAAGAGTTAATACAGGCTAGAGAAAATATTAAACAAAAATTTAAAGATCTTAAACAAAATAATGCTAGAACCGATCATGTTATAAGGCAAAACCTAAATCCTATAATTGAACCTCTGCAAAAACTAGCAGATATAAAATTAACTAAAATTAAATCAAAAGAAAACCTAGTAAATGAATCTATGCAAACAGATACAGAAGCCACCTCATCGACACAAGATCAAAACCCTGATGCGATAGACGTGGAAGACTTTATTAACAAACGCATAAGAACATGGTTAGAGTCTAGTAACTCGGATAAACTTTATGGCTCTATACAACATAAAAATGGTAAAATTACTCTCGGAGACTGCGCGTTAGTGTTTGAGGCTAAAGAAGAATCAGTTTATTTAGATAAAATATCATACCCCTTAACCACAGGTGTTTTGGAGTTAATGTTTTCAAAAAAACCTATGAACTATACTGAGACAGATTTAGGGAACTATAAAAGTATGTTAATAAAATCAAGTGTTCATCTGAATAAAAACAAAACACATATTCGCAAAGGAGGAAAAAAATATAATCTCATTGTTGGTTTATTCGCCAAAGGTGAAGGTCTTACTTTAACGCTAAGAAAAAACGTTAAGAAAGAACTAATTTTTTGGAAAAATCCAAACGATTTGTGTGAACGTTTAAAATTACTATTAGCTTCACAATCAGCAGGTAATACAGGTGTTTCGAATGAAATCACAATAATTTGGCAAGAGCTACTCAAGTCTAAGCTAATTAAACGAATTCCCGATGTCTAAACGGGAAATTGCTAACGAACTACACAGGCCTGCAAGAAGAAATTATATAAGAAGGAAGGTTGTATTATATGGAAAAAATGATTTGTTTCAAGCAGATTTATGTGAAATGGTACACTATGCGAACGTTAATAAGGGGTATAAATATTTACTCACAGTATTAGATTGTTATACTAAATACGCATACACAGCACCTTTAAAATCTAAAACCAGTAAAGAAGTAACATTAGCAATGGCTAAAATATTTAATATTCAATGTCCTAAACTCCTTCAGGTGGATAGAGGTTCAGAATTTTACTCAAAAACATTTGATGAATTAATTGAAGAATATAAAGTAAAACGATATTCTACCTTTTCGATTTTGAAAGCCAGCATAGTCGAAAGATTTAATAGAACGCTCAAAAATCTTATGTATAGAGAGTTCACAGCTAGGGGTTCATATAACTGGTTAGATATTCTACCATTAATAACCGAAAAATATAATCATACTATACACAGATCTATAGGATTAACACCTGCACAAGCTAATGCAAACCCTTCACTAGTTAAATTACGTGAACGTGTGATTCCATACAAAAAATCAGATTTAAAATTGGTGATAACGTCAGAATATCAATTTATAAAAGTTTCTTCCATAAAAAATACCTTCCGAATTGGTCTACTGAGGTGTTTTGTATTACTAAAGTCAACAAAACAGATCCCCCCACTTATTTACTTAAAGATTATAAAAATAATCCTATATCGGGTTGTTTCTACACCGAAGAATTGTCTAAAACCAACTATCCACATGACTACTTAGTGGAAAAAGTTGTTCGAACTAAAGGATCTTAATTGTATGTTAAATGGTTAGGATTTCCATCGACCGAAAATAGTTGGATAAATAGGACTGATATAAAGCAACCATAGCCAGTCATACGTTGACTATGAACGTGTTTGGAGAGACTGCTGATACATTTATAAACAATATAATTTCAACGCTTGACGGTAATAGCAAACTTATAAAAAATAACGATAATAAAATTTCAAGTATTACAAAACAGTTGTATGACATACAGAAAACAACATCAGATAACCTTGAAAAAATTAAATCTATAGAAACTACTATAGAAAAAATCAATGATGATAATGAAATTTTTAAGTATACAACTGATAAAACAATCGTAGAAATTCTTAATAGTGTCCAAGACCAAAACGATGTTCGAAAATTAGATGAACATATATTAGGCCGTATAAGTTCTTTAGGAGTGTTTCTCGCAGATAAATCAGGATTTAAGAAGCCGGCAAATTAGTTGATTTATTTTTTCATAATGACTTCTGCTATTTTGGATATGGAGTGTATTATGTCACCAGACTCTAATTATTTAATAAAAGAATTATCTGTAATTGCAACTGACACATGGAATACACAACATTGGATATTTAAGTACAACTTTACACAAACTTCAAACAAAAACACTCGAAACGTTAACAGGTGGCTAGCTAGAAACCATCACTCAATGACACCTCAATATGGAGACGTTGAAGCAGAAGATATATCTAGAATTTTAAATTCTTTAACATTTACAATCATCTATGTCAAAGGGCTACAGAAAAAAGATATTTTACATCAGTTTATACCACATATCCAAATAATTAACCTTGAAGACATCGGATGCCCTCGCTTATCGGAACTAACCACTGAAGAATCATATCCATCATGTTTATTTCATATGAATTTAAACCCTAAACACTGTACTTTTTATAAAATGTTTGCATTACGAAATTGGTTTGTAAACATCTCATAACCTTGTATATTATAATGTATTTTAATTTAACTTTATTTTTAATAAAACAATTTATTTATTATAATTTAGTAGTCTATTTTTTTTATTTACATTACGAATATAACATACATGTAAAGATATTATTTATATATATATATTTATTATTATAAATTTGAACATTGTTATTGTTATAAAGTGGAAAAAAAAGGGGAGGGAACATTAATAAATTTTATTTACATATTCTCACTACAACAATCAGAAGTGGGAGAGGTCATCTGCACAAATCCGAAGTGTATAGAGAACATATATATAACAAAACAAAAAATAAAATGGTAAAAAAAAAAAAGTGTAATGTACATATATAATAACACTTTATTTACAATAAAAAGGTTGAGGTTAGCTACAATATAATTCATTTTAATATTAAATCTATATTACTGACATTACAAGTATAACATACATGTACAGATATTAGTTTATTATACATATATTATATACATGTATTCACAAATTTAATCAATGTTATTGTTATAAAGTGGAAAAAAAGGGGGGAGGGAATATTAATAAATTTTATTTACATATTCTCACTACAACAATCAGAAGTGGGAGAGGTTGTCTGCACAAAACTGAAGTGTATAGAGAATATATATAACAAAACAAAAATAAATAAAAGGGTGAAAAAAAAATAACAATACCTATAAACTTAATAATAAATTGGAAATTATAGTTCTTCTTCTTCTTCTTCTTCATCTTCTTCTTCTTCTTCAGCCATCTCCCTATGTTTAAATAATTTGTTTATATTAGTAAATTTCGTTTTAACAAACTAATGATTTTATAACTTACATTAGTTTATAATGTCCATAAGGTAAAGTATGTATACGGTCAGGTAATACAACTCTCTTGTCGTCATGTCGATTTAACGCTAGCTTGAGGGTTGAAATGGTTTTAATATTATGTTTATAAGAACGGAATGAGTTCATCGTACGGTATGGATTGAATGCAGCAGGATCTTTTCCATTGATACCTTGGAATAAACAATCCATATGATCCTCAAATGTCATATGGTTCTTTATTACATGGTAAGCAACGCCCTTAGCTTTAATATGTTCATGTCCAACCTGTATGTAACCATACGATTTTGGTTTTAGAGCCACTTGTTCCGAGATTATTTCACCTCCAGTCTCATCTAAAACATATTAGAATTATTATCTATATACAATAAAAAAAGAAACTATTATATTGTATAACTAACCTGTGAAAGTTCCGGGAACTTTTTTTCTCTCGGTTCTATAACACGGATGAGATGGCGGGAAATTAGATGTATCCAATTTTTCCAGAAAACCCGGTTTGGTTAGCATGTTATGGTAAAAGTCATCTGTCTTAATTAAATACATTAGAGAATCTGAAAATATTAATAATAAATATATATAATAGTTCTTCAATAAAAAAAAATAATAGTATTACCTGTATCCATGTATAACAGTTCTATGTCACATCCATAGTATTTTTTCATTACATTGTAATGAAAATTATACATTAAAGTCTTGGAGATTTCCAAGACAGTAAATCCTACATAAATAGGCTTATCAAAAGTTAAAACGGCCTTGTGGAGGTGTACCGCATACAAGTTTTCATTGTATTGCGTTACACCCTTAAATGTAGGCTTGTTTATCAGTTTTTGAAAAGCTGCAGGACTGCAGACAAGAGACATCTTAATGCGATTGCGCACATTCTCCATGGTTTTACCTATTAAAATAATTAAGATGATATTATTTTTTAAAAAAATTATTTTTTTTAATATAATTATATATATACACATTTACCAAAAACTGCGTTGTTCATGAGCTTAAAGAAGTCCTTTTGGAAATCGTCGGTTGCTTTTTTCCTCATTTCCGTATTGAGTGAAATATAGCTAGCTAACCAAGGGCTTTGGTCAAATTGAAGTACCCTATGCACCTTTTTTAAAACAAGACCCTCCTTCAGAGCCTGCTTTAAAATTGAGTGGTGCACAATATACTTTTTTTTATCGTTTAACGTTAAGATTAATTTTTTTATCTTTGAACCAGGAGGGGTAATCTTCTCACACATAAACGGTAGATCTGAATGTTGATCATGAAGGGATTTCGGGTATTCGACATCAACCTCTTAAATCAACCCGTTTTCCGAATTGTCATCTATTCTGTCTAAACGGTTTTGAACAGATTGTACAGAAAGATTTCCTTCGTACCATTTGAAGTTACCAGTTGGTATCGTTTGCGACATTGCCCAACCATATCTGAAATAATTATATGAAAATTAAAAAAATAAACTATAAATACAGTTTTTACATTATTATTACTCACAGATTTGTTGCATCAAGATATGTTATCCATCTGTTTGGTTCTTCGGGATTGTATACGGGTGCCTTGCTGTGGTTAGCTTTAGAGTATCTCTTTGAAGCTTGACAGATTCCCCCTCTTACACCTAAATTAGATAACGAATGTTAGAGATGTAATATCAATGAAACTTATAATTGTTATTACCTTGCTCGAACATAAGTAACATGTCATAGTCTGATATCAATTCCAACTTGGCTTCAGTGTATTTCAAACAAACATCGAAACTCATACCAGGGATAGTATAATAATGACAGCAATCGATTTCATATGTTTTTAAACAGAGCTCCCTAAAAGCTTCAAAAACATCACATAAAATATGTACATCCAATTCGTTATACCTGAAAAATATAAATAATTATCAGACTAAGATAGAATACTATTAAATATATCACATACCATAAGCTGTATTCGCCTAAAGTTTTGAATTTAAAACGATTCCATACATTTTGAGCGTGTTTATAATCATCTTGGGAAATATTTTTCTCAGTTAGTGAACTAAAAAAAATTGTTTTTAATTTATTTTATTATTTTTTTTTTATGTAATATAATTATTATAATTCACCTGTAAAACTGTTCTATAGGCGGTAGACACTGTTCTTCCAATTTTTCCCATGAGTCCGTATAATCGTAACAGTAAACACCTTTACGAGTAACCATATCCAAATCATCTTCACCATATGCATTTATCACAGAACAGAACTTTGTCTTATCGGATCGAGCAAGGTTATTGGCTAATTTTTCCAAACTACTAGCCATAAAACGATAACTATCCAGAAAACGTATAGAAAACCTATTCGAAATATATTTTGAAAAAGATATAAATTTTTCTTCACTATTTGGAATTACGTTTATTGTATGCGGATCGTGCCCTAATTCGTTTATTATTATATGGCTATCATAACTAGAGAGATTGTGCATGATGCAACTTACGAATTTCGAGGTTTGCATCTTTAAGTTACACCTATTACAGACAGTCTGTCTATATCTACCGCTTAAATGATGGTGATCACGTACCGGATTATTTGTTAATGAAAATTTACATTTACAAAGAGGACATTTACCCCCGTTCACGATAGACTTATGGTTACTTTCGTTCTGTGATGTCATACATATAGGAGTGTTGATTTTTAAAAGCTGTTCAATTTTACGTGCCACATCAGTAATGCTCTGTATAAAATGCTTTGGTACATCGTTAGCCTCAGAATTTGCATTACCTCTGTATACAACCGGGGATTGCGGTATGTCGAATTGATCCATTAGCTCTGTTGGTACATCCTCGCTAGCTTTAACTAAATAACAATAACTCATGGGAACATGTTCTTGAGTGACAGTTGTTTTCCCAAAATGGTTGTCCCCTACAGGTTTCTTCAATAAACACTCGAAATCAGCGTAAATGACAAAATCGAGTTTTTGGGTGTTACCCCAGTTCTCAAACTGCATGTACGTATTTGGCGGTGGTAGAATTGGAGTTACTGACTCGTTCTTGACACATATTCGTTTATGATCTTCAAGTCTAGCTTCTTTATCAATTTTACCCGGTTCATCGATGTACACCTTAAAACAGCGTCTGCAGATGGCTTTTTCCTTGGTGTTTTTAGACAGTTGACATCCAACCAATCTTGCAAGATTCTTGATATAACAGTAGTGGTATACTCCCTCTCCGTTGTTGAAATATAATAAATCGTAATGATCGGTTTGTTCACGGTCACACACCTTGTATGGGATAATAATGAATTCATCCTTTTCTGCATTTTGAGACGTCTGGCCGTTGTTATTCTTAAATTTATTTTTATATGTTAAACTCCCCTTCTTGAAGCCGTACACGTTTATCGATACCCCTGGATTATTTTATTCAAAATGTTTCACCTCAGATAATGACACGGGGAATGTAATTCCCAAGAAATTGTGTCTGCTTGGTACATTCTGATAATGTGTGATACGGCTGGGGTTTGGCGCAGTAACGTCCTTGGCCATAATGCTGTATTTGAAGCACATATTGTCATTATTTTGTACGTTTATTGTTGCTTTACGATTTTCAATTGACTCCGGAAGCGGTATAAAAGCTGAACCTCCAAAGGGTGTATATTTAAATACATCAAGTAGTATACCATCAATTTTCTCTAAAGAAAACCCGGATCCTTTCCCATCCATCTCAGCCTCTTCAGAAATTATCTTAGCAAAGTCCTCGTCTATTGCCGATTCAATGTTCGTGTCTTGGAATAGAGTTCTTGCTGATGACTTGAATGCTATATTTTCCAAAACATCTGTAGAAGGGATTTTATACGTCGATTCCAGTTTTAATGTATACTTCACCGCATTTTCGGCTACAAGTGTTCTTAATAATTCGAATAGTTGCGGTTTGGTTTCAGACAGGTAAGAGTCATAATCAGCTAACTGATTAAAATTTCTTTTGTAGAAAGTTTTACAAAGCCCGTTGAACTCACTGCTAGTTAATACAAATCCATCTACTTGAGTAACTGCTAGTCGATGACGTTTCAATCGGGTGTTAGATTGGTTGACGTTGTCTCTTTGTCGTTTACCTACACCTAATAATAAAATGATATTCCCTACTTAATATAATACGTTTACTATAATTTTCTAATCAAATTAAATAAAAACTAAAAAAAATATCGGGCGTTGACGATAGGCAATTTTTATGTAAATATTTTATCGTTTAAAAATAATTTCAGTTAAATTAAATTGGCCGTAGAGTGTAAAAGATTTTTAGATAATTATTATAACGTTTAAAAATTGTAATTTACTTCGCAGGATTATATTTTATTAACACGAAAAATATTTATACATTTAGTTAAATAGTATCGAAGTTAAATTAAAAAAACGATTGTAGACGGTGAACGATTTTTATATAAATTAGTTTATCTTAAAAAATAAAAAATATTTATACATTTAATCGTTAATCGCGTTAAAAATAATGTTTTTGATAATAAATTTAAAAAAATATTTATACATTTAATGGTTAATCACGTTAAAAATAATGTTTTTAATAATAAATTTATCCAAGTTGTAATACTAACTATTCAATCGATTAGATATTATTATCTAAATTTTTAATCTAACCCTAGACTATCGTTTCACTTGTAAAACTATAATAAAACTAATAAAAACAGGCGTTGAAGATAGGCAATTTTTTTAGTTAATCGTTTAAAAATTAATTCCAGAGTTAAATTAAAAAATTGGTTTTACTAATAATTTAACCAAGTTGTAATAATATCTATTTATACGATTAGATTTATTTCTAATATACTATTAACTAAATTTTAATCTAACCATATCCTATCGTTTCACTTGTAAAAAACTATATTATTGACTAACCTGATCCACTTGCCGAGTTTGATTGCATATGTTCGGGGGTTTGTATGTAGTCCGGTAAATTTGCCGATGTTGATGGAATATTATCATACGCTTGATTACATAATTCATCACCTTCACTATCGAAGAAGCTTTCATGTGATGTGCCCCTTTGTCCTAAAAAAAAAAAAGGTATTTAATAATATTTACTATTTTACAAAAAAAATGTTTATACTAACCCAATGTCTGGTTGTTGGATGTGTGTTGTATAACGCTAGTACGTTGCTGTATACGCTCGTGTCTTCCATCCTGACCAGCTCCGGCTGTGTGAAAATATATATTTATTTAATTAAATCACTAAATTTTTTTTAATTAAAAAAAAATGTATCTTATTTTAAGTAATTCACATACCGTGCTTCCTTTTGCAGTGTCGAGTAAGATTGAATTTACTTTCACAATCATATTCACATTCACCGCAGTAAAATCGAACACCATCATGAGTTTTAAGATGACGGTTTAAATTTTGCTTTAAAGAGTACACCTTTTTACAAATATTACACTGATACATGATTAAAAATTTAATATGATCAATATAATATTAATAATATAATAATAATTGATTAATAATAATAATTTATTATGTTAAATGCGTAAAAAAAATGAATTGCGTTATAAAGTTAGTAAGCAATATCTTATATAAGCGTTAATATATTGTATGCGTTAGTATGTTAAATTTATGCGAAAGCGAAAATATATTTAAAATTTAGCAATAATAATAATATTAATATGATAATTTGTTTTAAAAAAAACACAAAACCGATAATATTAAAATTAAACACTGAAAAATAAATGTAATATTTTAACGGAGTGAAAACTTAGATGCACTTGTTAACGTTTTCGCTGTAGAACCAAATCTGACGTTGTTAGAAATATTGGTTCACTAGCATGGTCTAAGATTTAATCATAACCTCCCTCCAACAAGCAAAATATTCATCCCTCCCAACTCGTTGGAAGGGATGATATTTCGTTTCATATTCCATCTACCAAACATTAGCAACTGGTCTGAACTTGATTTTTTTTTTGAGTGCGTTATAGGATTCTATGGAAAGACCTTTCGTTGACCGAAACGAAATTTATGTATATATTTTTACACGTAAATACTATTTTAAAATGACCATACGCATCACCACGTGGGAAGGTTTTTTTTTAGGCAAACAACCCAAATTCTTTGATAACATGGTTACACGGTAAATTTACGATTTTTATTTATAAAGAAAATAACAGGGTTGGTCTTTTCTAACGATATATTACACACCCCGACTTGACCGAAACGAATTTTATGTATATATTTTTTTACATAGTATACATTATTTTAAAATGGCCTTACACATCGCCACATGGGGGGCGGGGTGTTCTTTACGTAAACAAGCCAGCATCCACCAAACATTAGCAACTGGTCTGAACCTGATTTTTTTTAGTGCGTTATAAGATTCTATGGAAAGACCTTTCGTTGACCGAAACGAAATTTATGTATATATTTTTACACGTAAATACTATTTTAAAATGAGCATATGCATCGCCACATGGGGAGGATTTTTTTAAGCAAACAACCTAAATTCTTCGATAACATGGTTACACGGTAAATTTACGATTTTTATTTATAAAGAAAATAACAGGGTTGACCTTTTCTGACGATATATTACACACCCCGACTTGACCGAAACGAATTTTATGTATATATTTTTTACATAGTATACATTATTTTAAAAAATAACCTTACACGTCACTATATGTGGGAGGATGATCTTTGCGTGACCAATCCAAATTCTTCAGTTTTACATCATGTATATCCTAACCTAACGGTAAATTTATTATCTACATTTATAAAGAAAACTTCTCGGGTACATACACAATATTTTTTTGAATCTATATATCCTGGAAAATATTTAGTTACGTAAATCAACATTTAGTGTTAACCATTTCAGTGAGCAACCCGTGTATTTTGTTTAACTTAAAATATTAGCAAATTAACAATGTCAAATCTCTCAGAAATTTATATAAGAAACGATATGTTTACCTCACGTTTTGTTTTTGAACGTATATCGCAATATCCTTTAAAATACGGGGTAGATCATATACGACGATATTCAAGTGCGTTTACCGAGTGGAATGTCGCGTATTGTTGTAAACGTTTCAACAGTCGCGATTATATATGCAATGAACACCCGTGTTGGAGCACTTTTTAGGGCATAGAACGACAACCTGAATTTGGGGTTAGATCATTTGCCATCAACGACATTAATGGATTTTTCGCATTTATGCGATTAATGCATTGTAAGCAATGCAGACGTCCACTGTACCGATGGCTCACAGTCGATAAATCAATCGCCAGGAATTGGAGCCTGCTTACATTAGACAAGTTTGTAAATTACGTTGATCTACCTATTGAATATATTAACTTGTAATTTTTTTTACTAACCTTAGATTTAAGAAACCGGAGTTAATTATTGTAATTTTTTTTATTAATATTAGATTTTAAGAGGTATGATTGTGACTTAAATATTTTATCTAAAAGAAACTTTTTTAAAAAAAAAACAATAAATCCTCATTTTTTTTAGTTAACTATGTATTTAATTTAATTGGATTTATTAAATTTATTTAAACTAAATTATCATGACTCATCTATGAACTAAATATCTATCCTTATTATTTTAAAAAAAAATGTGGTCTGGATTAATCGATTCTATAACACTATGGTTAGTAAGAATTGTGAAAAAAAAATCTGACCATAATATTTACATGATTTCACCTGTCTGTGAGCTTAAGGTGTGTATGCATGATTTCTATGCGTTATAAGGATAAAATATTGTACTAAATGGAAACTTACCATTTTTACTTTTAAGGTTTGTATTAAATAAAATATCATATTCTATGACATCAGTTAAACAGTGTTTTAAAACAAAATTTAAAAGTAATATAATATTTTATATGTATTATCCATAAATAATATTATTAAGAAATGACCGTTAAAAATTATAACAGCTTAAAACATCGGTGAAAGGTTAGGTTAGGTTGAAAATCAAAAAATTAGCTGTTAAAAATAATAATATAAAAATTGATAAAAATAATGAAGATTTTTTTTCTTTAAATATAATACATTAAAATTTTTCCGATTGGGTTAGGTTAGGTTAGGTTAGGGTCAACGAGGCGGAGTTCATTGTTACACCGTCATCCATTCATCCCCGCGGCGGCCGAGACACCTACAAGACGGGGTACAGGACAGCTGTGAATTATCCGATCGCCACCTGCGTAATCCTCCGGCTAATCACCAATCCTCAATCCTCAATCACCCCATTGTTCCAGTACATACATTCCCCTTCTACTATGGCCTCGTTCTTCCACAACTTTATAGGTACTCAATGACAATGTCTCAGTTTCTTATAAAGACCACGCATCAAAATATGATCACTCCCATAAACACAGATCAGGCCTCTCGTTTGACCGGGATTTGGTGCAGCACGTGTTTCTACTAAAAAAAAAAACAAATTAATAAATAACAAGAATAAAACATACAAACAAATTAAAGTTATTGTTTCTGATGTTTATTACCATCCGATGCTTCGCTATCCGTTTGACTCTCTTGTTGTTATTCTTCTACTTCATATTTGTCCGAAGATGACGTTAAGGCGCCATACAAGTTTCAATCCAGTCGTTGAAAGTTCCGGATCGCCAAATTTTTCAAGTTATAGATCGCTATTGGATTGCAATACTCTAGTCTTTAACACCGTCGTCCATTGCAAATGAATATTTTCGGGAAGATTCCAAAAGATTAAAGTTATGGTTTTTTAACAATACAAGGTATAATACATAACATAACTAGTAAGATATAAGACAATGATAAACATGTACAGTGTGTAAATATGTGGGAATGAACATATTATTAAAAGAGAGAACATATTATATAATAAAAATATGGTATTAGGGAGAAGTAGTTTAAATTGACAATCGATATAATTTACAATAAGTAATAGAAAAGAGTAAATACGTCATACAATTAAAAAGGTTTATAAATGTGTCCGGATAATAATTTTTTGGAATAATATCCATAATTAAATACAAACTTATATATGTATTTTTTAACTTCGGCTGCTGGAGCCATTAGTTACATTTTTTTTTTAGGTTATATATACATTCAAAAACAGATTTCCCCGTTTAATAATTTAGAATTTTAGACAAGCTTATAAATGATGAATATAAATATAAACAATGAGTATTAATAAGTACATAGATGGTTAATATTCCTGTGTTATGAGTGGAAATACGAAATATTATCAGTTGTTATTGTCATTAAGTATAATGTTTAAAAGGTATAAAAAAATGTATGCGTAATTTATATATTTTTGTTAGTAGCTAAGATTAACAATTTCTAATATGGTCATAGAGACATGAATAAATGTTTGTAAGTATACACATAATATAGGTAAAAAGCTAATGCTTAATCTGTTTTTTATTAGTGATTATTGTTTAATGAACATAACATTTTCAGCAATAATATAAAATAGTGTTAAATGTACCTATATTATTTTATTTATATTTTTTTTACATGTTTTAAAGATATAAATAAAATGCAATGATGTAAATAGTGCCAGCATTATTGTGTGCATACTATAATAATATAATTTTAAAGGAAAGGTTAAGGGGGTTATGAAAGTTGAAGGATGTGTCTTATACTACCGTAACTTCTTTTAAATTATACAATTACTATAATATGTATTGTTATAAAGTATATCTCCACGTACCTAGATTCTGGTCCAGCGACGATCTCAAAGCAGCAGCTTTGAAGATTAAATTGATCTATTACTTAGATCTTTTAAAGAAAAAAACACTTGCGTCTATTTTAAGTCAGTCGTCTTAATTTAAAAGGAGAGATAGAACAGAGAAGAAAAACAAATGCATATTGAATTTATAATATTAAAGATATAATGAAAAAGAAAAAATGTATGATTTATTTATTTAATCTTCTTCTGGGAAAAAATTTAAATTTAATAAATGTGAGTCAATAATGTTATGAATATTTTCTCATTTATAGTGGTAAAAAATGTTTACGTGTTTCGTCAAGTATGTCCAGTACTGCGTTAAATGGTGGTTTTGAAGATGAACGGAAATATATATTTCCTATTTCATTGGGGACTGCCACTAGTGTCCTTGTTCATCAGTTTTGTAGGATATTAAAATAATGGAATTTATTGTGATTTTATTTTGTACTTTTGCGTTTTGTGGATTATTTAATTTATTAGAACAGTGCAGAACATAATAGAATTTTAACGGCGTAAAAGGGTAAGTTATTTATGTTGTAAAAAGAGTTAGTTCTGAAATAACTAACTATGTTAAGATAGCTAAATTAATAGATGAATTATTCAATAAAACAATAATAAACAAACACAAATGTTTTGTTGTGCATAGGACTTGGAACATACACTGAGTCAAAACCATAAACAATTACGAAAAGAATCGGTTAACTACGCACACCATGCCTTAACAATTAAATAATTGATAAGTAGCAGACGATTGTAGCTAAACGACTGAGCGGCGACAAGCCCGTCGTGTTGTCTTATATAGGGAGTAAATGCGTCATTAGCAGGGGGTGAAGTATGAAATGTTTCCTAGGATAATCATCCAAACGTACAATTGTATGGTATGAGTCAGCATATGTTACGTGTCCAGTTTATTTTAGTATATCCTTTTATATTTTTATAAAATATTGTATTTGAAATAATATATAAATAATTGTATGCGATATTATTATTTATGCATACAATTGATCTTATATAACTGACATTTTTGATAAGTGCAAATATTGAATTTAGTGCATATAATCTTATCATATATAAAGGTATTTGTAGTGCACATAATTTAACTATAAAATGTATTATGTGTTATGTATTATGCATTATGATATTACGTGTAAATGATTCAGTGCATACAATATAATCATTACAAAGTGCCACTTTCGAATTTTGGACACGTCCCCGTGGCCTAATATAAAATATGTTTAAGCAAATTTAAAGTAAAATAAAAAAGTGCTATTGAGGATTTAAATATTGCAATCTTTTTTTTATATTTCTTTTGCAATTAGGCTTAGCCTTCTTTTTTTTTATGTCTTCTTAATCTATTTAGTTTTATTTTAGAAGGACTTTTTTTATTTTTATTAATATATTTAAATATATTTGAAAGCGTATGTATTTTTATAATTTAATAATTATAAATTTTATTGTTAAATCTCGTGAGTTTTGTGCATATGATATTTTTTTCTGAGAGTCATTTATAAGATAATGAGCTCATATTTGTCATAAGCTGTATTTTTTTTATGTGCAATTGTGCTTCGCATACATCTTTGTGTGTATGGTGTAGTTTTGTTAAGTAAACATTAATTGTTTGAATATTTCTTACTCTAACTTTCTCCAAATTATACTGTTTTGATTTGCCGTGTTAAAATATATTTTTTTTGTGTTTTTTTTTTGTATTTTTTTGTTTAAGTTATATGTAATTAAATAAAGTTTGATAACAAAATTAATTAGTTGAAATGTATGCTAATATTAATTTGTAATTTATGTTTTAAATATAATATTTTAGTAACGTGGGCGAAGTTAATAGTGTAGAATATGTTTTATTTGCGATTCTTAATATTGTGTGCTTTGAGTCTTTTCTTAGATAAAATTAAAGTTTAAAAGGAGTCGGTATAATATTATTAGCTCATCATTTTGCCAACCCATTTGGTTTATAATATTTTATGCTTCATTAATTATATTAAATATTACAGTAAGCGGAGAATTTGCGGATGAAAGTAAATAAATGTTCCCGAGTTCGTTAGGGACCGATTGAGTTTTCTCAAAGTCATTGGTTTTATAAGAAGTTAGTATGAGAGAGCTGGTAAATATTTCATTTTGTATTATGACTTCTTGTGGAATTGATGGGTGACCGAGACAGTGTATATTATGGAAGTGCATGAGTGCGCGTACGATTATGGGGTGTAAATTATTTTTTTGAAAAGAATTAGATATTCTGCGATAGTTTCTGTTCCAATCAACAAATAAATATTCATTACATTGGTTTCTTTCTAATGAGTATTGCGGTATATTATCAGTGTTAAATTTTCCTATTTTTACAGCTAATAATCTGACAGCTAATAAGTTGGCATAATTTATATACGTTAGTGACATGGCGAAAATCTCAATTAATTTGTATATTTTTGTAAAGTTTGATAAATATTTTCTGTCCCATAGATGACAGGTAAAAAATAGGAAAAATTCTGTTTGACAACATATGTTAAGGATTTCTTCTATAGAAAATCTTTTTGATATGCCTATTTGAAGGTTTTCATCAATTATACGAGCTAGAGTATTAATAGAGTGAATTTTATTATCTAAGTTGAAGAAGAAAAAGTTGTTTATCGTCACAGGACTATATGTTAGTAGTGTGTATTATAAAGGGTGAGTTTTTATTAAATAGATTTTGTTTTGTTTCTGATTTGAGTATATTAATATACTCCAATTTCCTTATAATTATGTCTTGTCTTGAGTAAGAGAAGTTGTTAATTGGTGGGGTTTCGCGTTTTTGTGCGGAATTAGTTAATTGAAAAACATTTAGGCCGTTATGTTGAGATATTAAGAAAGGATTGCCTGTTGCACACCAATAATATGTATCATAAAACCCACTAATTTGTGATCTATTTTTAATGTATAAAAGCATATTAAATATATTCGCGTTGACCATTTTGAATGATAATAAGAGTATCATACAAATAAATAAAAAAAAATGTTTTGATTTCTTATGTTATTAGCTGAAGCAATAAGGATATAAGATTACCTTGATTTTGATGGAGTTTATTGAAAAACAATTTTGAATTGAAGATGTTATATGACTGTGATATTTTAGTATTCTATGATATTTTCGTGAACTAGCATGATATCGAGTTGATTGTTGTGAAAAGACTGAGCTAAAATATTTGAGTATTTGTTGATCATAATGTCAAATGTAATAAAAAGTGTTTAAGGTAGGGGTAATATTTTAACGTATTTCTGTGTTTTTTTTTTTTTAAAAAGTATTGAAATTATAAAGGTGAATTTTCTTAAATGAGTGAGTAAGATGCCATAGATAAAAAAAAAATGTTTTTATCTTTAGCATTATACGTGTTATGGCTTAAAGGATATTATTAAATATATCCTTATGTGTGTTTAAATTATATTGAAATGTGTGGTGTAAGGTTAGGATAGAACATTTGTC
Organism: Adelges cooleyi; assembly: GCF_023614345.1. Lineage (NCBI taxonomy): Eukaryota > Metazoa > Arthropoda > Insecta > Hemiptera > Adelgidae > Adelges > Adelges cooleyi. The sequence goes on along the minus strand of NW_026095937.1, from coordinate 15,895 downwards.
AGATATTTCTTCTATGTTGCTTTTACCAAGTTGTTTTCTAGCAACAATTGTGCTAATTGAACCTTTTTGTTTTTTTTTTTTATAAATCTGACCATCGTTTAAAAGAATTGTAAAGGGGTTACCTGATGCTGATTCGATTTAAAAAAATTCTAGTTTGCTTAAAATTACATGAGTAAGAATTTTTCTTTTAATAGTTAAAAGAAAAAAAAAATATTTAGTCATCAAAGTATTGAGTTAAGAACATGTTTGAATGAGTGTTAGAATAGTTGATAAATATGTTTAATTATAATTTATAAGTAAATATTTGTGCATATTGCTTAAAGTTTTATGCTACCTCCACACTCTCGCGAGGTCGCCTCGTGTTGACGAAGTTGAACGAGTCGAGGTGAAGCAAAGCGCTAGCTCCACACTCGCCAAAGGGACGCGAGACAACCATCTACACTCTAGTTTTATTCAGTTGTTCATACTTGCCGTTCACAATGGACGTTGTAAGATTGGGATTGTTATTTGGGTGGCTGAACGTTACAGAATATATATATATATAAGATTAGAGATAATATATTAGAGAAAAGATATAGAGAAAAAATGGCTTTGAATTTGGGCCCCATAAAATGGGTTGAGATTGACAATGCTCGATAAATTGTATTGATATTTCGTTTGTCCAGTTATTTTTAGTTGTAAGTAATAAATTATTCAGTAGGTAACAATTAATAACTTTTTTTTAAGAATTAAAATTGTGCGGTAGAGTAAGCGCGTAGAGCTATTTTGATCTACGCGCATTACTCTACCGCAATCTACCTCCCATTCTACCCAGTACCCTTCGACCTTTAGTAACTTAAAAAGTAATTATCGAAATCTTGTTATCGACCAATCAAAATTTTCAGCAAATTATTCTTTATAAAATGGCTATCTGGAATTTTTAAAAATAAAAAAATTAACAAAAATAATTAAAAAAAGTAAAATAGTTAAGTGCAATAATAAACGCGGTGCTCAAAGCGCAAATGAGTTTAAATAAATTTGAAAAAAAATCTTGAAAATATTCACTAGAACAAAAGTTATTTCAATTGTCGAATCATTGTGTAACACATTGTACATATATAACCATTCAGTTTAAAAACATATTTATTATTTTTAATTTTAAAATTAAATATTTCTTTTTTTTAAGAAATGAAACCTTTTTATTACAAAAATATTTCAATTTTACTCTTATTGATCACCAAACCCATCCAAATAAAAACGCATACCTAATTTAAGGCTACAAAAAGTACAAGACAGAGCTTAATATTACTTAATCTGGGTTTTGATAAAATTACTTAAAGTCGATTGCATCATTTAAAATTATAAAACGTATTATAAAATTTATTATTAAACAAATATAATTTAACTGCATTTTATTCGATCACATGATCACCTTCTCCTTTTATCATTTTGTCATTATATTCGAATAAGCCACTTAATAATATTGGAAATTACATAATTAAACAAATTTTTGATAATTTATTTAAATCATTTTATGATTTATTTCAATCAAACACATTATAGTAATATTTTCTCTGTTATTTATATTGTCTACAAGAATACGGATCTAACCTATCTACACAGAAAAATAATTTGAGTATTTTTAGAATATTGTCTAACATGTTTTAAGAGGGCGTCGTACCTCACATTTTTAAGGAGTAAAGTATAAGACATTTTTTACAAAATCTTAATTTAAAGGTTAAACTGTGATGTGTAATTATTAGTTCAATAACTAGGACTCTATTTTAGTAGTTAATTTATTTTTTACTATCACAGCATCTTTGAAAGCGATTTAAAAAAAAAATGTCATCTCTACATGTTGAAGCAGACTGAAAATAACTTGCTTAATTTTGGTTTTAGAGTAAAAGCACCCATTATAAAATTAAAATAGAACAATATTTCGGAGGGTAAGGCGGTGCATTTTTTTCATTATTTCAAGTATAACGCTGAATACATAGTTTAGAAATAACGACTATTTTAACATTTTTAACTTTTGAATAAATTCGTTTTTTTTTAAGAAACGCACCGTCTTGCCCTCCGGAATATTGTTCTCTTTTAATTTTATAATGGGTGCTTTTACTCTAAAACCAAAATTAAGCGAGTTATTTTCAGTTGGCGTAAACGTGTTTTTACCACTGAAAATCACCGTTGCGACGCTCTCTTAAAGTATACTATAAAGATGTTTTAGCGTGAAATTTGATTCTTTAAAAGTGGTATTTAAAATATTATCTAGGTAAATGTTAGAAGTATTTTTTAATTTTTTTATTAATACAATTAATACGAGGCACGGAGTGACGGACAGTCGACTGACGGCGCGGTACTATTTTTAATAAAACCCATTTCAATACCGTTTATACCGCCCTCTAATGACTAAAAACTTCATAATAAACCCTTTAAATTAACTATTTATAAATTGTGTGGCCTACAATAATGATAAAATATATATATATATATATATAAATATCGGATATAATTTGTGATTCAGATAAAAACGTCCATATTATTTAACACTTATTTTTGTTATAGCTATTTATCAGTAGCTAAGTATTTTTAAGGGAAAATAATAATGGTGTTTGCAAATAAACTAACATTGGTCAACTAATAAACTAAAAACAATATTATGTTATTTATGATTTATTCCAATAATGTGGTAAAAAAAAAAAAACTGTGTACTTTAATAAAATATTATTTAAAGTTGAAATGAATTAAATTAAAAATAACAGAAATTATTAAAAATGGCTAATAGGGTACGAATTTATTTTCAACGGTAATTTTTTCGAGGCGCTCGATAAAAATGTATTTCCAGTTATTAAACAAAAAGTGCAATTTAATAATAATAATCACCCAAGACTGATTCCTTCTGATTTTGGACGTTGAATTTTCTTGTTGCATAGACTTTACCGTCACGGTCACTTGACGTCGATGTGGTATTTACAGCATGTAAGTCACGCGATTCGAACTAATTCCCACGATACTTCTCGACGCGTTCGACCGACATACGACGTGTGTGCTGTCAGTCCGCACGATACCGCACTAGTGACCTGCGGTTGAAATTTATTTTGAATCTTATATGAATCTCCGGAAAAAGGTCAGCGTCGTTTCCATTTGACAACCGATTAGGTAGTTAAAATGCAGTTTACACATGCCGCAAACACATTCGTTGCGTAGGCCACTTGTTACTTGTTATCCTGTCCGACGACATATTCTGTGTTTAGGGTATGCGGGTGTGCATTGTGTCAGGTAGCCTCAGGTATTATAATGAATGTTGTATGAAATATGTGAAATTCAATATTATACACCGCCAGTCTGTTGTCAGGTAATCGGTCAGTCGTGCCGAAATGCCTTTTTTTTTATGTTTACAGGTGTTTTATTAGGTACACGATTAAATCGGTTCGGTATATTGGTATACCTATTTTGTACACGGGTTAAACAGCGCTAGACCCTTTTACAAAAATTATATTGGTCTTCGGATTTTTTATTGTATAGTAATTTCGCAAACATAACAACTGTTGCAGCTGAACATTTATGCAAAAATATGCAAAAATAGCAATAGATACTATCCAATTTACAAATTTGATATCTATTCAGTGACAACTCCAGTATCTATTTATTTACAATCTAAAACGATAATTATTTACAAGCATGGAAATTTGAAAATTATTGCTACTCTACAAAAAAAACATTTCGATCTGTACGAAAAAAGTCAACATTATTGTAAAAAAGTAAAAGATATTACATGTTCACGTTTATTGTAAGCCGTACAAAAACGCCCTATATCTAACTATATCTCCGCCATTACCAAAAATAAATATAAAAATAACCTTTTTTATTACAATAAAAAGTACCTAAGTTATAGGTCTTTTGAAAGGCAAGTCAATTTCGAACAGTTTCCGGATAACTTTGTGGACATAGGCAGACTTAGGGGTGGGCTAAATGTGATTTAGCCCCCCCGAACCCAATTGGTTCTTTTATTTTAGTAAAATTCTTATTTAATTTTCTAATACCTAAATAAGTATAAAAACCATTTTTTTTCAAATGTGCCTTTTTTTATATATACTTTAATACTTTTTTTTAGACTAGTTGGATAACGTTTGATTGTGGTTTATGTGTCATTTTACACAAGACAACTTCTGTTTTATTAACCTGGCGGCTGACCGCCAACCGTCTTGTGGCAAGACCTATTGGGAGGGTGGGGTGAAGGATTGTTATTGTCATTGTAGACTACTTTTCCACAGCTAAGTATAAGCAAATACAAAATATAAACATTGTATATATATATATATATATATATTAATATTAATAATAAAGCAAACTTATCGCTGATATTATAAAAATAGTTGAAAACCCGTGGTAAAATAAAATGTTTTTTTTTTTTTTATGTTAAAACATTTTGGGGTATATGCCATGCTAAAAAATATAATCAATTCATTGTCTATTTTACTTACAAATAGTACAGATAGTGTTTTTAATACATAAAAAATATTTCAGTTTGTTTTGGCAAATGGAGCTTGTTATAGACGTAAGTTGAATTATAATTACTATAGTAAATTAAAACACAACAATTTTACAGTAGGTATTATTTTGAAGGATAAATGTTTAAGATAACTTTTAGAAATCAAGTTTTAACCTAAATATTTAATTCATCCATTAAGTATAGTGACGCCAAAAACTGGTTTGTAATGTATTAAATAATTTTTGTGTTATTTGCTTTTTAAATTATAGACGAAGTATGTGGATGGAAATAATAGTATTCTAGCCCTTTTCTCACCTCGTCGAGAACATAAAACTATATATTAGTTTTTTTTGGACTTTTTTTAGCTAAAATAAATAGACAAAATAATGTAAAGTACATTTAAGTTCATTGGGTACATTTTTTCCCCTGTTAGATATATACTTTTTTTTTTATTAAGAAAATAAGGGACGATAATTGTGGGCGGGAAAAAATATCATATAAGTACATTCCAACTAATTTTAAGGCGTACAAATATTATTTTTTTCTAGTTATATAACTTTTTAAGTTACCTATTTTTCTCAGTTTTGGCGGAAGTTTGATAAAAAACCACTCAATGTAATTTTCGATCGTATTAATAAGACAGATTCAAATTTTCCTTTTAATTTGAAGTTTACCGTTTTCTTTATGGGCGTTAAAAGGTCAATTTTTGATTGTGCTATTAGAATTATAATTACAAAAAAAAAATTATTAACACTACTACAGTAGCGGCTTTGGTTGTTATATTTATATTTATAATTTATAAATTAAATGTACTATATAGTAATAATTTCGTTATGAGTTGATAATCAATTTCGATTGTAATATTATACATATTGCATCAATGAAAAAAATTGACAAAATATAGTGGAAAATTTACGAAAAATTAAAGATATTGTAGGCTACATTAGTGTCTAAATATTGTCTGGGACTAAAGCCCTCCCCCCCAAAAAAATCAACCCCTAAGTCTGCCTATGTTTGTGGACTGAAAAGTTCTATGCCGTGCACAAAGTGTCAAGTATTTTTATGTTTGAATAAAAAAAATAATTGTTTTTATTATATTTTCATAATTAAATTTTAATATTTTAACTTTACCCTTCAATTACAAAAGTTAAGAAAAAATAAAAAATTATAACCTTTGTACATACATGTACAGTGTTCTACATTCTAGATTTCTAGGTGAATCACATGTAACTATATTCTTAAAATTAAAATGTTATGCGGTGTAGGGTTAATTTAGTTTGACAATTAGCCGGATTTTCAGGTTTTGTCTAAATAAAATAATCGAATTATCGTATTAAATAATTGTTTTTTTTATTTTTTAACTAGGATTCAAAAATATTATTCGGTTTTTTTTTTTAAATAATTATTAAATTTTTTTTTTACTCACGAATTGCTGTTTCGAAAAACTCTTAAAAAGAAAGACATGACCTCCTTTTTAAAAACTGTTTTTAGTAATTCAATGAAGGGCTCTGTGCATAAACCAGACAGCTCTATTTTTTATCAAAATTTGTTTTTTATTGACAACCGACAGTGAGTGCCGGTCATCGTTATATCACGATTATTGTTGTTATTTTTATTAGTGTTGAATTGTTTATTCAAACCTCATTATTTAAGTAAAGTTATTAATTAAATTATTTAAGTATTATTGTCACGGTCAAGACAATATACCAACAAAATATATCATTGTTATATGTTGAATAAATCATGCAATTTGAAAATCATGTTGTTATATGTTAAAATAATAAAAAGGGAGTGTGCAAAGCCTGCAACGAGCCTGCTTACAATAAATAATATATTTACAGTTAGAAAATATCCTTTTAATAAAACCGCCTACAAGTGGGTAATATTTAAAGTATTGTGACATATGGGATGGAAAAAATTATCAACACTGCATAGTTAGGTAACATTTTAGGTACCTACACATAAGTGTTGGTCAGTAGACAATTGTTAACCTAAACAGGTAGTTATCCGTACACACACAATCCTGTCGGTTAGTACTAAAAAGGATACCCACAATTTTAATCTCCAGAAAATTGTTTTCTTATATATTGTAGTGTCATAATATAATATTAATACAGTTTCCTATAGTATATTACATTATTACCTATACAGTTTAATATGCAGGTATGGGAAACATGAAATATTTTTCATTTTTTTAGGTGAGTACAACGCGTTGATTTAATAAAATCATTGTTGGTATTGACTATTAATCCTTTATAATTTTGTAGGTATTATTACTAGAAATAAAAAGTATTGTATTGTTAATCCATTTGTAATGTTATTAAACCAATTTATATCTTAGTTAGTTAATGTTTTATACATTTTATAAAACAACGTCTGAATGCGGTCGGTTTTTTTGACGTTTTAGCCAAAAGCCAGACAAAATTTCGACCAAGCCTTAGGATGATCCGATTTCAGTTAATGTAAAGATATAACAGTTCTTTGGCAACTTAACTAGGTTATGTAGGAAAAAATTGTCTTGATTTTTTGCTTTTTATTTAAAAAAAAAAATTGGGTTTTCATACTGAAAAAGTTGGAAATTAAATTTATTTAATTACGAGAAACTGGCATTTTTAAATGAAAATCGGTTTCCTACATAACATAGAAAAGTACCCAAAGAGCTTGAATATCTTTCTTGAATAATCATTCACCTATTATCCACGTGTTAAACCTGCCCAACCTTACGGATCGTAGGCATATGGCTAACAAAAGATTCTTATCTGGCCTTCTTTCCGGCTTAGTAGACTATCCCTCATTGTTAGCCAATATTAATTTTAGAGTACCTGCCCGTCAAACTAGAGATTCTGTCCCTTTTATATTCCATATTTGTCTTCCAATTATCTCCAATTATCTCCAAAACTCTCCTCTTATTCGCCTTATGCGCCACGCCAATGAAGACCCATTGTTCGCCGTTTAACAACATTATATTTTTATTACTGTTATTATTTTATACTTGCTGTATTTTTCTCTTCTTCGTATATTTTTAATTCTTGTGTATTATATTTTATTATTATGTATTATGCATTTAAATGTAAATCTGGGCTATGCCCGTAAATTATAATAAATAAATAAATATCTACAGTATTAAAATTGGACCATCCTATGTAGTCGACATTTTGTCTGACTTTTTGGTCTAGTATAAACCAAAATGGCTTTTACTCATTGGAAAAAAATATTTAAATTAAAAATAATACCTAGAATCTTATACAAATTAACTGATAAATAATTGACATTTGTTAAAATCTCTTTTTTTGTAAATACTGCCTCTACAAAACTCTTTAAAAACAGACCGCATGCGATCTTTTTAATATCGTGAAACACATTGACCAATATTCAAAATTATAATAAATCATTTAATTTATAAATTGATTAAACGTGCTGCGCCCCGTTATTTGGAAAACAGTATCTTAAATTTGGCCCCAAGTACAAAATAAATCTTTATTAATAGACGATACGACGATTCAAAAGAGTTATTTACTATTGTCAAATAGCTTGTAATATAGAAGGTTTTTAAAGCTATGCTTCTTATGGGACGACTGGGTGCTGGGAGTCAACGAAGAAAACCCGTAACGCTCGGCTGGGTATATATTTGGTGATCGCACTATCTATATAAATTAATTAGTATATAATTGATTTTAAGTCGTACATTTTTTACAGTATAATAGTTGGACAACAAAACTTGGAGTTCAATACACTCAATTTTATGGAATATGATTGACATATTATAATATATTTTAGTATTAGCATAGATTGAAAAATATTCACTAGATAAGTAACGCTTATAGAACCATTTACTGATCACGCGTTGGACAATAAAATAGTACGTTCTGGACTATACCACTGTACTATAAAAGTATAACACTTAAACTAGTACCTATTGCCGAGTGATTGGTCAACTATGACCCAAGTCCCAGCCAAAAATAACTAGGAAGGTATTACTTTTTTTAATTATTTTTTTTTTTTATACTTTTGTAGTTATTAGTTGGGACAAATTTCATATATTTCAAAAAAATGTTATTGATTTTTGACTCATGTCGTCCAAAATGTATACGTTAAAAAAAGAGTTTTCTACTTAGCAAACAGATTAGTAATAATATATTTATAAAAATAAAGGCTCCAAATATCACCCTGATCACCTCGTCCCTTGTTAATATGCCACTGTTCCAAACTTACACGGGGGAGTGAAAACTTAAACACGTTGTTACAGTTGCCCAGAAAACGAGTGTTGATATTTTATAGGCATTTTCCGCTATGAGAGACTTAAACACGTTGTTACAGTTGCCCAGAAAACGAGTGTTGATATTTTATAGGCATTTTCCGCTATGAGAGACCGCACGGCCGGCAACGTCCGGTTAGCCGTCCAGACGAACACAACGCTTCCGAAATACATTCGGGATAAGGCCGAAACTCTTCTCGTGTGCACGTTCAAATCGGTATTCCGACAACACCTAAAGGAATACATTCTAAGAGCCACGTTGTTCTTGTGTGGACGCCAACCGGCTAATAGAAATCCCTAAGATTTTACAAAAATGTATGGCTTAATATTTTTTTGATTGACTAACAAAAAAAAACCTATTGATTTCCGTAACATATTTTTTTAAAAACAGTTATTTACATTTTTGTTTCCTAGTAACCTAGTACAAATTTAATATATTTCAAAAAAATATTATTGTTTTTTTATTCATGTCGTCCAAAATGTAAATAATTTCTTAGATAACTTGGTTAGCAAAAAGGAACGAAAAGTGGAACGAGTTCTTATTTTAGGAAATGAACGGGGAACGGAACGAGTTCCGTTTAAAAAGGAACTTTCCCAACACTGTCTGGACGTCACACTACTAACAAGCCGACTGGCTCTAAGCTCTTTCCTTTAATGAAAGCTTCAAATTAAAATTAATTATTTTTTCAACAAGATGGGGCACCTCTCCACTGGAGCCTATCAGTTAGAGCATTTTTAAATGAAAAACTGCCTCAGCCCTGTAACAGAATTTGCCTCGAAGAAAAATAGACCATAAACCTTGTTGCATGATACAGCAGAGAAAACGTTTACCTTAGGAGACCGATACACCGGACGCGGTCAAGCGGCAACTGTCTGAAACTTAGAAACCTAATCTATCAAACAACCACTCCCTCATTCTGATTCATACATTTACAAAATATTTGATCATGGAATCGGTTCAACCTTTTTGAATCATCCTGTATATTTTTATTTTAACAATTGCCTTTTTATCCCCAATATTGGTGAGATAAATCATATAAAAATACTATTTTTAAATCATATTTTGATGAGAATTCAATTATTTTAGAAAAAAAAGATACTATAATGTCAAATCAATATTTTTAAATCAAATTACGGCAGAGCAAAATTTTCAACAGTAATTCCTAAGTATTAAATCTATTTATAATATAAAAGAAATACTCTTAAAACATTGGTATTATATAATGTTTTGTTTCCTTACCGAAATATGACTTAAAAAAAATGTATTATAGTTGTTTTAAAATATTATAGTAGTAAATTGTATTTTTAATGTGTAAACGATTATTCTCATTTCAGTAATATAAAATAAGGTTTTTTTTTATTATATTTTTTAAATTCCTAGTATTTCAAAGTGCCTTTTTGCCACTTTAAACGCTTAAAAAATAATGATAAAAGTAAAGAAACATTTCCATATATTTTTTTTTACACCTGTAAATACAAAAATATAATAGTAATAATTTTGTAAACATTGTGCAAAACTTGACTACAACCATGTATATTAGGTACTTTGAAAATACAAATTTTTAAGTACAGACTTTTAAAATACAAATTTTTAAGTACAGACTTTTAAAAAAAAACATGTTGTTAAAGGTTTTTTTCAGATAAACGCCGAAAAATGCGTCATTGTAGTTTTAGGTTTTTCGATTTTGAACGTAACCACAATTTCGGCGATCGGTTTGTAAAATTCCATACTTGTCGAGTCTCCATAAATTGAATTATGGAAAATCCGAGTATTGCCTTTTTATTGTTCTTGTGTGGACGCCAACCGACTAATAGAAATACCTAAGATTTTACAAAAATGTATGGCTTAATCTTGTATTGATTGACTAACAAAAAAACAAACCTATTGATTTCCGTAACACATTTTTTTAAAAACAATTATTTACATTTTTGTTTCCTAGTAACCTAGTAAGACGTTTTTGTTTATTTTTATTTTAACTCAACGCGCATTTTCGTTAACTATTATTATTTATTACTATGATTATTTTTTAAAACTATTTGTTTATAATATTGTAACTATGATTATTTTTAACATTGTGCACATGAATAATCCGTTCCTTTGTTAAATTTGCCATTCATGTCATAATGTCACGTTGTTATATTGACTTAATCTTGAAATATATCAAACGAAATTACCTCAAACTAAAATATGTAATTAGATGTACAAAGTAAAACGTTTGCCGTCTTATGTCCTCTGAAAATCACATTTTCTTATGTTATCCTATTATTTCCATGCGTTTTTATTATACAGTGTGATTTTTTATCGTGAGCCGCTATTGAATCTCAAAGGATTTAATTAGTAATTTAATTTTTCTTTTGTATAATGCTTTTAAACAATGTGATCTCAATATCTCACAAATTTTTATGTTTTTAACCCCACCCAAACTAATTTTTATATAAACTGGATATTGTAACGTGGATATTTTATTAACTTTTTTCAATTAAGAATATTTTACTAAAAATGAAGTGCACAAAAAAAAAAAAGAAATTCAAACATTGACAATTTTGTTTATTATTTTGTCTTTAGATCGGCGTGTTTTTCTGCTTAAAACTTAATACTAGATTTATGAATATTTATTGATGGTAGTTAAAAAATAATGTACTAAAACATTCATGTGTGCAGAACTATCCACATTTTATGTGTTAGAAAATATTTTAATAATCTCCCTCCCCCCGGGAGAAAGGTTGAAAATGTTTTAAAATTATTTTGGCGCAGCTTTAAGATTAAAGAACTGAAACTGAAGTTTTTTTTGGTCAAAGTTGGACAACGAATGATTCGGATTTTGGTTATATTAAATCAAATCAAACATCCATCTTAAGTAATTTGATAAATTATGGATAATTATTACAAACACTAATATTTTTAGTTATTTCAAAGATATAGATATAACCAAAAAATAATATTATGGAAATACTACAATACAAACAGCGCATATGAGAAAGTATTTATATGAAAAAGCCGGACAAAATTATTTAATGAACTTAAGTGGCCAAAACAATTAAACATTTATTTGAAAAAACCACAATTTAGTTAAAATAACACTTATTAGGTCCATTTTCTAATAAAATCAAATGATGTTGTCTTATTGCAGTACGTTCCGGTATGCATACTGGTCCAATATTCTACCACAATAATAATAAAAAATAAAGTTTATAAAAAAAAAACGCATTTTACAAAAAAAAAATGAAATGGGCCCTTGTTCTAATAAGTGTCTAAATTGTATATGTTATAATTTATAACAAATACAATTTAGATACTATAGATATTATTCCAGAAACAGACATAACCATAGATACTATTGATAGAAGTTCTGGAACACTTAGTAATTTATTAATTTTTTAAAACAATATTAGTAATTATTATTAAAAATAGTATTTAAATTAAAAACATTTAATTTTTTTGAAATTTTTTTATTTTATTTGTAGGTAGGTATTGAAAAAGATTTAAGATTTTAATATTGAAGTAACTTGTTTTTTTTTTATTATGTTGAACTTAGTTATATCAAAAATATATTTTTTTTTTTCATTTTACTTGTATAATAAAGTTTAAAAATTGTAATATTGAAGTAATTTGTTTTATTTTATGATATTAAATTTAGTTGAGTATAAGCCTACAGAATTTTTTTCATTTTGTTATAAGTTCCTTAAAAAGTTATTTTATTTAAAATAAAAATTGTAACAACTAACACGAGACGCTTGTTTGGTAGTTTTTAAAATGTATACCCACCTGGGCCTTCAGGGCCTCAATCCGCCCCTGGTTATAAATTCTGTTCTAGATCTACCTTTGGTGTAATTTTCAGACTTTAATTTCTAAAACTGTGCTTGAAAATGTAAAATTGTATTACAACCTAAAGTTCCTACTATTAACTTTCTGTTCATTTTTCCCCTTATTTTTTTTTTTCAAAAGCAATTATACTTTGCTTTTTATATATTAAAGTCTGAGCATCTGAGAATATTATTATTAGCTAGTATGGACTCGGTATGTATATTCCGATATCTTACATATTCATTTTGATTTGTTCTGTCTGACCAAAACCTGTAGACTATTTATTTTTTTTTTGCTTTTGTGTTAAAATTTGTAAAACAACCGTTTTCTGTATATCGCAAACACGGTATTTATTAAAAATATCTCGCAGCTATTATTATAAAAATTATATTATATTGTATTTAAAATATATTTTTAATAACAATATATACTCGGCAACTTGGCTTGAGTTGTCCCAAACATTATTTATTTGTACACACAAATAATATTTTTAAAACATATTAACAAATTAACAGATTTACTCCTGTTTGAAGTTTATATTTTAATAAAATCCACGATTTTACATAACGTTTTGCATTTGCACTATCTCTAATACTTGTACATACATATGTTCATATAATGTAAGATTTTTTTTTTTACCTCAGTTAGTACCTAATAATGGCTTACAATATTGCATGTTGAATAACAATCATAATTCCCAATCTCTGACTGTATAAATTATTTATAAAATATACTACTTAGTAGCTTATACTCAATTATTTTAAATCTATCAAATTTATTGTAGTACCATAGAAATAAAAAATAGTTTTATTTTGTTATGTTCTCCGTGTAAAATTGTAAAAACCATCGATGATTTTCTATTTGTACTTATGATTTTACATGATTGAACAACTTTTTATTTTCTCATTTAGTATAATTTTTTCTATTAATCTTATTTTTGTTCCAACGTACGATTTATAATTACACGCATATTTAAATTTCGACATATTAAATTTAAGACATTTTGTGAAAACGATTGCCATTGAAACCGAAGAAAATAAATACATTCGTATTATTTATTACATATTGTTTAATAGTAAATTGTAAGTTTACCTACACTCCAGAACACGGTACGTACAACAGTAATATAACATTGTATAACCAACAAAATAGTACCTACCTAACATTATTTTAATTTTTTTTTGAGTTATTATTCTTGGATTAGTTCGTTGAAGCTCTCAATGCTTGTCTATTGTAACTTAATTCGTCCCGGTCCTTGTATTTTCTTTTATTCGTATCCTTCATCAATTGGGTCAAGTATTTGGCCCTCGGTCTTCATCTTCCAATGTGTCCTTAAATTATTGTCTTCAGTAAGCTTTTGTGTCTTAATGTATGTGTCCTATCTTCTTATCTCTTCTGGATTGAATACTCTTTCATAACTGTCGTTTTTCATTTATCTTATCTAGTACCTCTTAATTTGTCACTCTCTCGATGACTTATGGCCATCTGGGCGTACCTGCACCCTTTTAAATTATTTTATTAATTCGATTGATATATTTTTTTGCATTAAATTACAGTAATAAAAAAAAAAATGTCGCAAGTAAGAAGAATCAGAAACAACGTATGGGAGGTGAAGGAAGGAGTGGACATCGTCTTGTTTGTCATTTCACAAATGCTCGATAGCGGCCATTGGTCTGAAACCGTTAACAGTGTAGATTTGAAATACTTGTTACTTCATAATAACCGCGTGTTTTTAATTAGTAAAATAATTACCTGGTCAAATTTTGAAAGAAAAAAAATACTTTTGATGGATGTTAAGTGCATTGTAATATGTATGTTAAGTGTGCACTAGGCAAAGTTGGACAGTTAACAAAAATTAGTTCCTCTTAAAAAGTTAAAAATAACTTAGAAACCATTTGTATAACTTTGGTAGTTCAAAATACAAATCAAAAATAATCACTCACTCGCCTTTTATTTTAAAAATTCAAGACAATAGGAAAATTTTACATAAATAACGACTGTAAAAATAACATTAACAACAACTTTAAGGAATAATTTTAGGAACATAATATTATTGTCGTTTTACCAAATATGTTTTTACAACGATTTAACTATAGTGCATTTGTATGTGTCTCTGTGAAAAATTTATATACCTAATGAGACTAAAATGACTTGTTCATTTTTCAAAGCCTAATTAAGAAATTAACACCGGTAGTAGGTACGTTAAACGCGCGCACACACATTTTTTGGTTGACCTAGGTATATGAAATGGACATAGCTATTAAATTCACTTAAGAGAAAAATCACTTAAGACAACGAAGTCAAACGTTTTTAAAAACTATTATACAAATGAAAGCGATAAACACACTTTCAAATCAAAAAAAAGTTATTAAATTCAAATACAAAAATAATTGTATAGACTATAAAATATGTACTTTGTGCTTATGCTTAAAAGTTTTCTTATCATAAAAACATGTTTGTCAGGCGAAAAGGATTATTCATTGTTGTAGCCATAAACGTTTCCCAAGTAACGCGCAATGTGTGATGTTATTCGTTGTTGTAGACTGTTGCGCTTCAACCGTGAATACGGCAAACTCGGCCTGGTGTTTATAATCCGATTGAACGTGGTAAACGTTTGTTGCTTGTTTTTGGACACAAGTTCCGCGGAATCCAGTCGCAGGCGGTCGGCCGACATGAAAAAAGGACTTCGGATGATCCGGCATTGCCTGTCCGGTTACAGGTGTTTGGCGGTGCAGCGCGGATCGCTGGCGCGCGATTTTCAAACAGTATTCTGCTCAAGTTTTCCACAAAAGGGACGGCGAACTTTGGTTGTGTGGTGACCGGCAACTTCACTCGATCAACAGGAGCCTGGGAAGTAAGCCAACCATGCGTGAATCGTATTATGATTAAATATTAGATTTAATAGATAAACGATTAGGGATAAGTGATTAGTAATAGAGGTACCAAAGTGCCGGATCCTATATTATCCTTGTATATCATAAAGACATATCCATCACTTATACCTCCGTGCAGCGGATGTACTAGTATCCGACTACTCGGATACATTCCGTTTGATTGACATTTTTATTTTATTTTAAGTACATCTTATCTACTCTCCGAGTGTATTAAAGACAATGTACCTTTGCTTTTTCAACAGCCGTTGCCACAAATCGTCCAATCAGTCTGACCGTAAAGACGTTAGAGGAAAATATTTGCCAGCTGGTCATGGGCTACGGTATTGTCATGTTCATCGACATGCAAGTCATGCTGATGGACGATTGGAGGGACGAAGTCGTCGAGCTGGTGGACGCAAAATATCCATTCAAAGCCCTGTAATTTGAATTTTGATAACACTCGTTGGTTAAGAGATTATCTCCCCCCCCCC
>NW_026095936.1:0-11004 GCF_023614345.1 Adelges cooleyi | reverse complement strand
CAGATTATATGAAAACAGATTGTCCACTCTCGATGTAAACAAAAAATGAGCTGATAAGCACTCCGCCGAAATAAGTGTGACCTGTCAGCCGGAACGAAATTATCGAACTTGTATTTACCACAAATTATATGATTATTTCACATAACCTGTGTATTCACCATATTAAATGTTAAAACAATAATAAATGTTATTAAGGTTATAATATTGACTC
The DNA here is from genome assembly GCF_023614345.1 of Adelges cooleyi. Taxonomy (NCBI): domain Eukaryota; kingdom Metazoa; phylum Arthropoda; class Insecta; order Hemiptera; family Adelgidae; genus Adelges; species Adelges cooleyi. Next base: position 10,793 of record NW_026095936.1, on the reverse strand, counting down.
CGTCGATAACACTCTATCACTATCTCAAAAACATTTCATTATTAAACACTGATATATATATATATATAAATATAAAAGTGTTGGAAAGAATGCATTTATTGGATTTCATTCCTTTTTAAAGGAATGCAATCATGAATGCATTACATTTAGTTTTAAGGAATGAGGAATGAGAATTAATTAATTTTATGTCGGAATGTGAATGAATTCTAAAAAAAAAACACTTCATGGCTAATTAGTAATGTTTAATTGACTGTAATTTCCTAATATTTATATTTAATTTATGATATATTTTATACATTTTTTCATAGCAAATTAACAGATTGATAAACAATAAATAGTCAAGTACTAATATTTTTTAAACAGTTTTAAAGGAATTAATTTTCTGAGAAAATGAATATCTTACATCAGATGAATAATCCTGTAGTTTATACAAGGTGATCTTTTGGTTGACATAATTATTCTGACCAAAAAAAATTTAAATTATTAAAACATATTTTTATATTTAAATTTATATGCTTCGAAATAATCAAATAATTTTGATTTTTATGTGCCTAATACAAACGTTGTTTAAAAACATCAAAATATGTAGATAAAGAAAAACGCTTTTATTTTATATTATTAACTTTTATTTTTATTTTCCGGAGCTCTATCAACTTTTGAAACTAATAACCAAACTGCGTTACTGGCGCTTCTTCTATTGTAACACTTCACACGTGCAGAATCTAGGGTACATAAAAAAATAATTTATCTGTACCTGTGGTAGGGATGGTATATTTAACACAGAATGCTTACATCTAGCTTGACAAACAAAATAAAAGTTTGTTCCCAGAAATAGCTAAATTTTTGTCACCTGTATACATTTTAAACGCTACCAGTCATTTTTGTGTAATAACTGTTATTTATTTGTGAGTTTTTAATTTTTACAATGACTTCGTGTTCGGTACAATTTTGCGAAACTAAAATGTCAAAAAGTGAGCAGTGGTGTACCCAGTGGTAGTGGGTGCACTCGGGTCTTGGGACCCGAGCAACGATCTGCTCCTGCAGAAGCTGTGTGCGCGGTCATACGCTTCGCTGTTGCGAAAACTGTGCGTTAGTGAGGTGATTGGATACACTCGAGATATATACATCGAGCACCTCACTGACGTACGGCAGCGGCAGCTGTAGGCCGGCACACAATGTTACCTATTTTACCTTCTTTTTTTATATACTGTGATTTCTACTTATTATTATTCTTACTTTTTTTTGTTTTCTATGTCATTTTTATGTAGAATGTTTAAAATTTATTATGTTATATGTGAAAAATTAGATAAGTATGTATTCATGAACCAATGTATAAAATTCGAATAAAAACTCTGTTCTGTCATAAAATAGCATCAGATATTTTATTTTTCCAACTGATCCGCAAAGGTAAGCATTTATAATTATTTTATTTTATAATTGATCTTATAATTTTCAACTTATATATATATAAGTATACAATAATTTACTGTGTAAGGTGTAAAAAATGGTTAGAGAGTTGTCAAGCGACACACCTCTACCATAAAGATCCTATGATTTTGTCAAAAAGTTATCGGGTATGTGGATATGTATTATTATTTATTAATTGTATTTTGTTATTAAAATTAAAATTATTGCCCTTGGATACGTCATACTATATAGTGTGTAAGATGTTATAAAACAACTGTAATTGTAAGAATAATATTATTAAATTATTATTATTATCATTATGGTTAATTATATTTATAAAATATTTGGTAAATACAAGAGAAACATTCTGTTTAACTCAATTGTTTAACAAATGCGAAGCCCGCGAACACGTTTAAAAACAAATTCCCTTCAGACGGTCACACTGATTTTGGCGGGCCAATCATAGAGCCTTATTTGCAATCCTATTGTTAAAGGCCCGAGTGAACAAGAGTTGACGGTAGTTCTTCCAAAAAAAGATAACGCGTGATAAGAAAAAATGTTACATAACCTATAAAATGTGTAATACTACAGATAGTACCAACATCGACTTTACCAAAAACCCGCCAAGAGAAATTTCGTATTTTAATATCAAAAACATTGCCTTTAGTTAGGTTCTTATCTTTATTGCAAATTGTAGTTAGATCTTTATCAATTATCTAATTTAAATCGTATACACTATACACGTAAAATTCATAATAAATTACATTATATTATAGTATATACCTATCATATAAGTATATGTTATAATTTAATATTATTTGGTATAAAATAATAATAATTTTATTAAAATTTCCCTCAAATTGTTTATATTACTATTTAAATAAAACATTATTTTTACTTTTTACCTAAATTAGTTAACGATTTCAGAATTTGGCTGTCAAGTATAAATTAGTTTTACCACAACTTACATATGTATTCTATGTAGTTAAAGAATACAGGTAGGAGCTTATAAGCTTTGTCTTTAATCTTGTCTTTTAGAAGATATATTATTAACAAAATTTGGTACCTAAAGGATATATTAGAGCAAGATAACGGAACATATGACACTTGTAGTTTAAATACCTTACATGAATAACTAGAACAAAACACATATTTCATTTTCAAGTTTCCACATAAATCAATATATACATTATAAGGTTATAGTCCAAAGTGAACCTTTTACTAGATAAAGACTCGTGAAGAGAAAAAAATTGTTGTACGGCCACTTTTGCATGGGATAATAGGTAGATAATACGAATATGGCATAATATAAAATTACTGTAAACTAGATTTAACAATTCTGTTGTATTAATAAAAATGATCAAACTTGGGTCGTAATCGTATAAACGTCATACTCAATAAATATATAAAGTAATTTAATAAAAACTTGCTTTTATGTTGGTGAGATTATCAAATCAGACTGATCGGTATTAAAATACCTTGCAAGACTGAATGTTATTTACAATCAATTAGTAGGTTTTTAAAATAATTATTCTTCACTTAATATTTTACAGAAATTAGTTTATATTAAGCTACTCTGGGTATATATTTTTATTATATAAACCAAACTAAACAATATGAATTTGTTCTGAAATAGTTATTCATATGATTTAAAAATATGATACAATTTTTGGTCAATATAAATTTGCAAATTTACAATTATCTCTTGATTTGAATATGTCCTTGTTTGTTAGAAGATTGCTTAGCCCATGTTTTATTAATCTATGTACTTATTCATTCAATATGGCCATTTACTTAGTGAATAGTTAAATTAATAATTTATGAATAATTACACCAGAAATCCCATAATATGACAATTGATACACATTAATGCGAGCGCATCAAATACTCATCACATAAATGTTAATCTACCCTTGGTATGGTACAAAGATCTTAATTAAGTAACTGCAAAACTTCTTCAAACGATTGTACTGTTCCATCCTTTATAAATTAGGTATGGTACCCTCGTGTTAAATATATATTTTTCTGTTCTAGGAACTTGCTTTCTGTTGTAGTTAAATAATTTTTGGATTAAGTCCTGCCGTTTTACGGTGGACAATATTGACATAAAGCTTTTTTTTAATTATTTTAATTAATACTCTGATAATCAGATAGAATAAAAATCTATTAGAAATTAGAATACCTACTTAGGTATATCCATATTTCATTTAGATCTTTTAAAATTATATTTTCATAGATCCATAGATTTATAAGAATTTTTGATATTGCACATTTCCAAACATAAGTAGAATTAAATGTCTAAAGTGATGCTGTAAGATACTATTGAAAAGTAATAAAATATTTTTGTACAAGCCTGGCAAAGACTTGGCTAATTATCTTTTACCTCGATTGCCTTTGTAGAAATACAATTTAAGTGATAATCAATACAATTATTATCAATTAGATTTGTTTCTTATAGAAGTGATATTATAACTTTTCTGTTATTAATTCTGCCTACATTCCATTTATTAAGAAATGTATACTTTTCTTATATTATAAAAAAAATAAAAATAATACATATTATAAAATAAATAGATACAATTGCAAGTTGCAGCATCTCATCATATTTATTTATCTCTTATCTCGTTCTCATCGAGATCTGCTGTTAAAGCTCTTTTTGCCCACAAAAAGTTTAATAAGTTATAATAAGACTGATTTAAGTATGTTAATATTTACTTAAGATTGGTGAAGTTGTGAAAATTTAAATGATATAAACGTAGCTATGGACATATTTAATGTGAAAACTAATGAGGCTATTTCTTCCAATTCCACTAATATGTATATAATAAAATTGTCAAATCAGAAATTAAAAGATTGAATATCAAGCGGTCAGGTTAACTCTATTTTAACTAAGTGAACATTTAAAAACAGATTAGATAATCCCATTTTTATTTAACATTAATTAAAAATGGTATAATTGTGTTAGGAATACCTTATACCCCCATAATTTTGGTTAGAAATACTAGATTAAACTAGTAGAAGATAATTCTAACTTTATACTGTTAAACAGTTGTACTTTACTAAATTGTAGTTAACAATGAAAAGTATAAAAGTTGTAGGTATTTAATTTATCATTATTTTCAGGTAAGTGCCCCAATAGTTTTAACAAATGTGTCTTCATTCCTTTACACAAAACAGGAAATAAATAATTGTTCAGTAGTTATTATCTATTATTTCAGTCGGTAATTATAATTACTAGGGCTCTAGTTATAATTACTAGACTGCAGCCATTATAAAACCAATATCGTTATCACTGTCTCTATCAAAAATATTTGAAAAATCATTAAATCCCAAATAATGAAGTAATATAATATTTAGTTATTAAAACATATTTACATGGTTTTACGAGTTTCTTACAGTTGAATTTGAATAAAACTGAGCATATGGTTTTCAATATTCAAAAATATTTTAATCTGGATAACTTAAAGTTTAGAGGTCAAAACCATGTAGAGATACAAAATTGTGTTTCATGAATTATGATTCATATAAGATATAACTGTAGTAAGCACACGCTTACTTATTACTTATTATTTATTATTTATTACTTATTACTTATTACTTATTACTTATTACTTATTACTTTTATATTATTATATTATTATATATTTACGTACTTATCATGTACGTCACTATGACGTACATCTTTCAGGTCTTATATTACTTCCTTGACTAGCTATTTTGCAATCTGAGTAATTAACAACTTTGTTATTTGTTGTTAATACTAGTTTCTCTTGTTCTAAACCTAGTTTATGTTGTTTGTTACAATTTACTAATTTACATATTACTATTTAAGCTTATCTATTTCTCTGTACAATTGTCAGTCTTCAGCCAGTCAGTTATAACGTATTTTATTCAGTGCTTATTAAACAATTAAACTTATTTTCCAAAAGTGTTTTTATTTATAAAAGTCTACGTTTGTTCTCATATACTTTATGTATGTAAAACCCCTTTCCGGGCTTACTACATAATAATTGGTGTCAAAAGTTCGGACTTCGATTCAACCTGCGTTCTTCGCAAAACTGAGACGATCACCACCATCGTTCGAAGCACCGACATCCTGACGAGTCAACACTGTCCCTAACGTTGAACGACCGATCATCGTCTAACGTTAGCAGAAGGTCGCTTGAAGCTCTCACAGCTCCAGCGAACCGCAAAATCCAAGTCATTCTTGGTCAACGCAAAGCATCTTGCAAGTAAGTCGTTGTTAAAACCCAACTCTGTTGGTCGGTGCCAAGTTCACATACACTTATCAGTCACCGCAAAGTCCAAAAAAAAAATATTTTTTGGCCAACGCTCAGATTTTATCTGACCGCTGAGAAACCCGAGTCGTTTATTGTTTTAATACACTCGGTCGACAGTAAAACGTCGCATTGTCAATTACCAGTCAAACAAGATCAGGGAAAAATCAACGACAAATCCACAGCACAGCACCGGTTCAACCTCGGCCAAGCGGGTCAAACCAACTGCAGTCTGGGTGCAACAGTAACCGTTGTCCGTCCAACGTGTGTCCAACATCTGCCGGACATCTGTCCATCGTCTACCAATACTTAACCATGAATGTATTTAAAACCATCGTGTGAGTTTTTATTTTATTTTTATTATTATTATGCTTTATGTCTGATAATTGGCAAGTAGTTAAATACGACGAGGACCTATTGCGGGTTAAATTAACTAAATTAAATTCTAAAAACACTAAAATGACAGAAATTCTTACTTTCAATAACGCTATTAAAATGCTACCTAGTTTTTCGGGTGGTTCCGAAGGAGATTTGGCCTGTTTCGAATCAAAATGTAAATTTGTTATGGCCAACATAGAAAATCAATACGCTGATAAATTATTAGAAATTATAAAAATGCAAATCACGGGCAGGGCTTTTCAAATTATTAGATATCGAGATATTCATTCTCTCGATGACCTCATGGACGTATTACGTTCAAACTTTGGGTCAACACATTCAGTATCATATTTACAGGCAAAACTTAGCTCTACTCGTCAAACCTATAAAGAAAACGTACAAAATTATTTTTCTCGTGTCGAGGACACATATCAACAATTAATTAACGCCTCTATTAAGGATAAAAATACAAACGAATCGAAAATAATCGCGCAAACTATCAAATCACATGCACTATCTGTTTTTGTTAACGGTATCAATCCACAATTACGAATTATATTAAAAGCGCGCAACGTACAATCGATAGAACAGGCTGCTACTATCGCTCTTGAAGAAGAAGTTGCTCTTGACACACGGTCAAACTATAATTCTAACACAAAATCTAATAAATTTTCAAAAAATTCTAATACTAATACAGACAAAAAAACTTTACGCTGTTACCGGTGTAATCGCGAAGGTCACGTTAAGACCGAATGTCGCACAAAAGAAGAAAATTTACCGAAATTTTCAAATCCAACTTACAACCGTAGTACTAATGTTAAACAAGAACACGCAAATGTTAAAATGTGTAACTACTGTAAGAAATCTAATCATGATATCACAATTTGCCGCAAGCGAATTGCAAATGAAAAAAAACGTAATTCAAATAATCAAAATGAGCCGTCAAATAACGATTCCTCTTCTTCTTCCCAAAATCGGTCAGTACAAGATATTAAAAACTCGACTAATAACGTTAGGCTAGTTACAGAAATTATTAATGAGCATGTCGCGTGCAAATCAGATTCTTTTATTAATAAAACAGCTAACCTACTCTTGGATAGCGGAAGTCAACTTAATATTATTCGTTTATCATCTCTTAGTAATGATTTAATTATAAATGAACAAGACAAGCGTCAACTACAGGGTATCTCCCAAACTCGTATTACCACTATTGGTACGGTCTTAATTAATGTACAAATTAATGACGAATCTCTACCGATCACATTCAATGTCGTAAACCAAGATTTCCACATCGTAAACGACGGAATCCTAGGTAATTGCTTTTTAAAACAATACCACGCGATTTTAGACTTAAAAAACGATTTGTTATATATCCCGTCTGACAAGGACGACGCGTTTAGTCCACAAATCATTATACCACAAAGATCAAATTGCTTATTATGTATTCCGATAAATGAACCAATTAACTCAGATTTTATCTGTATCGAGAAAAAACAATTGGCTGATGATATAATTATTTCTAATAGTATATCTCCAGTAAAAAACAATACGACGGTTGGTAACGTTCTTAACATATCAGATCACCCAGTTTTTATTGACAAACTGAATATCAATAATTTAGAATGGCAAACAGTCAATAACGAAAAATTCGATATACCATGTCAAACCGTTGACAAGGCACAGAACGTATATGCCCTAGCATCACCGCTTACGGGCGCCACTCGCATTGAGAAATTGTCCCATCTAATAGAAACCAGTCATTTACATGATGACGAACGTGATAAATTACTATCGATTTGTTACAAATATAGCGACGTATTTTTTCTCGAAGGTGATTATCTGAACGCGACAGACGTTATACAGCATCGAATAGTCACACCGGGGCTTAACAAGCCAATTAACATAAGGCAATACCGGCTACCTCAAGCCTTCGCCGACGAGGTTAACAGGCAAATTTCCGAAATGAAACGTAGTAACATTATTCGTGATTCTAACTCACCATGGTCCTTTCCACTAGTCGTTGTTAGGAAAAAACCAGATCGTTCGGGAAAACAAAAACTTCGGGTTTGTGTCGATTTCAGAAAACTTAACGAATTCTCTGAAAATCTAGCCTTTCCACTTCCACGCACTGAGGACATTCTGGACTCTCTGGGCGGAGCTAAATACTTTAGCACTTTAGACTTTTCTCAGGGATTCTATCAAATAAAGGTACACGAAGACGACATCCCAAAAACAGCTTTTCCTTTAAGGGGGGACATTTTGAGTTTGTTCGTCTACCTTTCGGTCTCAGCTCAGCTCCTCAAACCTTTTCAAAGGCCATGAAAATTGTTCTAAGTGGCTTAGAAGAGGCTAGTCTTGCGTACATGGATGACATAATTTGTTTTGGAAGTTCAATCGAGACCCATAACGAGCATTTAGAAAAAATCTTTCAAAGGCTTTCAGAACATAAACTTAAATTACAACCGAACAAGTGCACCTTCTTATCAAAAGAAGCGCACTACCTCGGCCACGTCATAACACAATATGGCGTTTCGCCTAATCCTTTAAAAATCCAATGTATTGTTGACCATCCCATACCAAAAGACACAAAGGCACTTAAGTCCTTCTTAGGAATTTGTAATTACTACCGAAAATTTCTCAGCGGATTTGCGAACATCGCTAAACCTCTAACGACTCTTTTACAAAAAAACGTTCCGTTTGTCTGGTCAGACATTTGTGACAAATCTTTTAATGACTTGAAAACGATGCTAACAACAGCACCATTATTACAGTATCCTAAATGGGATGAACCTTTTAATTTGGCAACTGATGCATCGGGTTTTGCAATCGGGTCCGTCTTGTCCCAGGGTCCTATTGGGGAAGATTTACCTATAGCATACGCTTCTAGAACACTAAATAAAGCTGAACAGAACTATTCAGTCATTTTAAAAGAATGTCTTTCAATTATTTGGTCTGTTAAACACTTTAAAGAGTACCTTTACGGCCGACATTTTATTATTATCACAGACCATCGCCCACTAACTTATTTATTCGGCATAAAAGACGTATCCTCACAACTTATGCGTTGGAGACTGATTCTACAGGAATTCGATTATGAAATTAAATACCGTCCCGGTCCGCAACACACGAATGCCGACGGTCTTTCTAGGATCATGTCTATTAATGATCAAACCACTTCTACTACCCTATTTGACGACTTTAAAATAACCGAATCCAGTAAATTAATATTCAATAAAAACATAGTAGAATCGAACGTCACGATTAACGACATAGCTGCAACAGAGCACGTGGCTCTACCGGTTGCTCGGGACATGGTCGTTACACATCAAGTTATCAGAAATTTTATTACTAAAAACAATATTTCTATAAACCTGTCCTTTCCGAAGGATTCCAATATTATTGTTATTAACGAAAACAACAGGTTTATTATTTTTCTAGGTCTACGCGATATGTATACGAAACCAATGGACGATAAATTTGTTTTTCTCGTTTACACAGAGTTACGAGATTTTTGTGTTAATAATCAATGTACGCAAATACACACTCTTGCTGTAGACGGCTTATCTACTCTCACATCTCATACACGTATCCGTTCAATGCTTCGTTTTATTTTTAAACCAACTGACATAGTTGTTCACGTTCATAGTGATTATTCATTCTCAACCGAAGATAAACATAACTTAATATCCGAATATCATAACTCGCTTACCGGAGGTCATTCGGGAACATCACATACTATAAAACGATTACAATTATTATACTCATGGAAGAACATGAAAAAAGATGTAAAGGAATTTATTAAGGCATGCGAAACTTGCCAGAAAAATAAACATAATAAAAAGTTTAAACAAAAAATGATGATTACCACTTCTTCTACAAAACCATTTCAACGGGTTTCTATGGATTTAGTGGGGGTTTTAAAGAAAACACCTATGGGCAATACTCATATTTTGACTTTTCAAGACGACCTTTCACGTTACGTGGTTACAGTAGCTCTAGCCGATATAGACGCTGCAACGGTGGCCCAGGCCTTCGTTGAGTGCCTAATCTGTGTTTACGGGGTACCATCGTCCATATTAACAGACCAAGGGTCAAACTTTATGGCTGATATATTCAAGAGAACTTGTAAGCTCTTAGGAATCACCAAACTGAATACAACGAGCTACCATCCACAATGTAACGGGCACATAGAAAGATACCACTCTTCTTTAAAAACTTTTCTTAAAAGTTTTATTGATAAGGGGGGGGACAATTGGGACACATTGCTGTGTTACTCAACGTTTTGGTATAACAGTTCGGTTAACTCCAGTACAGGGTACGCCCCATTTGAACTTTTATTCGGACGTCAACCAGTTATTCCATCAGTTTTTTTTAGAAATCCGGATCCAATGTATAGCTTTGACGACTATGTAGCCGATCTAAAAAGAAAGATGCAAGAAACACACAAAATCGCGCATGATAATCTTCTTATATCAAAAAATAAAAACAAAGATTATTATGACAAATCAGCACGCGAACAGATTTTTCAGGTGGGAGATAAGATTCTAATAAAAAACCAAAACAAAAAGCATTCATTAGAGGACCTTTGGCTGGGTCCATTTATCGTTACACAAAATACATAACAACGGAAACGTTACTATATTACAAGGAAGACGTGAAAAACGGGTTCACGTCAATAACATAAAACGATTTTACGATTAATAATTATTTTCTTTCTCCTTCTCTCTATCT